>NC_052499.1:4586699-4886699 GCF_016617805.1 Bactrocera tryoni
ACAACAAAAACAATGTATGTTAATGTGCAGTTGAAGCGCAACCAAAAAACAAAAATGAAGAGAGAAAAAAATAATTTCAGCTGGATAAAACTGTAAGCTACAGGTGCAGCGGTGTGGCGCAGTAAAGCGCTTTGCTGTGAAATGCCAACCATAATTAAGCCATAAATTAAGTTTTTATGATTTTTAGCAATGTTATGAATTTATGTTAGCATATTATTGGCAAAAGTACCACAAAGCAACGTGCTATTCCCTAATAATGCCGCCATAATGGAGCAGGAGCGCTAGAAAGCAGCAAACTGGCTAGGGTACGCAGGCATATATATTTATGTATGGTTATGTATGTTCCTGTACGAAAGCTTTTGAGCCGAGACTACAGTAGCGCTGCTATACATCTGTAAAAACGAAGCACTTTGTCCATGAATTAAATTGTATTTTGTGCCTATTTCTCAACAATAATTCTTAACTTAAATAAAAAAACAATAAAATTGTTCAATAAAAATAATAAAACCTTACAAGCAACAAAAACAAACTGTATTTTAACCACGTTCCAGGAAAACAATAACGAGTAACTCATCTTTTTTAGAAATTCTACAGTGATCAGGGCCAACATGCACTAGCGCTTAAAGCAAAACTACACACTTTAGATCTTACTTTATTTACATATATAAGTATTTTCTTAACCACTTATTGAGCCAACCTCGTATTTGTGTTCATAAAAAAAGTATTACGAAGTATGACCAATGGTTCTTTGATGTCTATGCTTGGCTACAACTTATTTTCCACAAACGTCACTTGGCCGGCACCACACTGGGCCGCCAAATAATGACCACCTCAGTCTCAAGCCGCAATTTCTATGCGTGTTCGCAAGTTTGTTTGGCCGTTTTGCAATATTTTTCTTATTGTATGCGGCATTTGTTGGGCGCTCATGCGCAGTGCAGTGTTGCTCCATAAATGTCAGACGCATATAAATTTAACGCTTTAATTTTAGTCGGCGCTCAGCGAAGAAAAAATATGCAATGAAATAGCAAAAACAATTAAGGCTAACAAGTATCGTTGAGCCATTCACTGGATTAACTGAAATGCACATGAGAGTTCGCAAGCAGAAGACGACAATAAATTTTAAGTTATGCACGAATAGTTATACCGAGGATAATTGTTTGGGACCGAAAATTTGATTTTCCTAATCACATTGTGCCGACGAAAATATCTAAAAGCGAAATTGTTTAGTAGGATAAAGTTAGGTTTGATACATTTTTAGGAAAGCGTGAAAAACGAAGATCCAAAGCTGTAAAGAAAAATCGACAATCGACTGCATTCATATGTACATAAAAGATCCTTGCTCAATTTCTTTTTGTGTTACGCGCTCTAACTTTCTTCGACAAATCGAGGAAGCTTAAAAGTGTAAGTCCACTCACTAATGGATTCCTTGGCAGAAATACTCTTAATTAACAACAGCGCGCCAGTCGTGTCTTCTTTTCACAATTTGGCGCCAATTCTAGATACGAAGTGCAGCCAGGTTCTTTTCCCCCTGATCTCTCCCCCCGGAATGGAAGTCTTACTCTGCTTCCCCGGCGGGTTCTGTGTCGAATAATTTCAGAGCTGGAGTGGTTTCATCCATACGCAGGACATGACCTAGCCAGCGTCATCAACTATGAACTATGTCTTAGACCAAGTATCCTCTGAGTAGTCAAAGAACATCTGTTTGAAAGCGAGGTAAAGTGATAATGCGAACCATCCCTCCCCAGGGTTCTGCGCTGAGTTTGGGACCCGGCATGTAAAGAACGCCCTCAATGAAAAGGAAACAACAGGCTCGGAAGACTCCTATTACAAAACAAAAATATATGCTGGTAGGAAAAGGGATCAACTCCAGATTGACATAAACTCCCATAATGTTAACGTAACAGCAAATGAGGAATTCGACAAAATAACTCTTTGTCAGGAATGTCGAGAGAAGGAAAGATACATTTTGGACAAAGTCGAAACTTTTGTTAAGTTCAGCGAGTTAGCACTTAATTACGGCCTAGAAACATCTACAGGGTGATATTTAACAGGTTGGATTCGACTGTTGTAGCTTATAGTTCAAATTAGTAGACCGTACTCAGCTTCAAAGCTATACCTAAATATGAATTCAAAAGCGTTTTTTTTCAACTACACAAAACACTATCCACGATAACCGCTTTTATTGCCTGAATGTTTCAAAGCCGCTAGTCAAACATGGCGTGCAAAATTTAGTGTAAAACGATTTACATTTCTAATTGCATAACCAAACAAAAGCAAATATTGAGCACGCTTATGTGGAACTGCAAGTAGAAGGCATGCATTTGCATATCGTATATATTTCTTGTACTTTGCACCGAACGATTTCAATATTTCTGTTTCTTTTACTTGCCTACCGCAATCTTAGTAACAATTTCTGCCCTTTTTAGGTCAACACGCGTCCGACAAGAAAACATAACCTAAAACTTGCACGACGCTGCTGCACTTGCAACGCACGCTCCCTTCGCTGGCGGCAACAGCCAATTTTCTCATCGTGTTTGCACGGGTGATGGCCTTGCTCAGCCTATCAATTAGCATAATCGTATTTAGCAGAAAAACTCAAGGAAAAATAATAGCAACAATTACAGCCAAATTTGCAAGCGAGTAAAAAATTACACTCTCGGTTTTTTTTCATCATATTTAGGACAAACGAAAATTACGCGAACTATGTAAGCTAAAACAAAAGGGTTAGGGTTCAATGTGTAGCCATGCGCGCCACTTTAGACGCTCCGAGCGCCGGTCAAGCCAGCGAGCCGATATTATTGCTCATGTCCTGCTGAAATTAATTAGTATGGAAATTATCAAAATGATCGCTCTGTTTACCTTCTCTAGGCATTATATGACTGAAATTGATACAAACATACATATGTACATATGCAGATGCGCTTTGATCGCGAGCGATTGCAGCTTTTATAAATACATCTGAAATTAGCGAAGTCAGTCATGGCTCGTAATTCAAACACTAAAGGCGTCATTAATTTTAAAGTATGCCCGGAATACTTAGCTACCGCAGAAACACACAAGTGTATATACATATATATAGATATATATTGTAGATATGTATGTGTTTATCATACGTTATTATAATCTTCATCAAAAAACTGACAGAGACAAGAAAGTTAATTGCACCAAACCATCTCAATTTCTTCAGGGAAAGCAACTCTCTCAATGAGAGAAGCACTGTACAGGAAGAGTTATCTCAAAATTGCTTAATGTGCAGCTAATGTACTATGTCTATACGCTTGTAGAACCCCCAGAGTTGATCTAGTTACTGTTGCCCAGAGCATACTGAAGTTATGGAGGGAAGACTTCTTCAGCCTGCATAACACCAGGAGATGCTGAGCCCGATTACCCAATCTATGATGATGGAGCAGACTTTCCAACGCCCGACCATGAATAGGTTCGATTAACAATTCCTCGTCTGAAGAACAAGAAAGCGGCGGGGGCCGGTGGATTGCCGGTCGAGCTATCCAAATACGGCTGCGAAGATCTGTTAAGGAGCATGCATCAGCTTCTTTGTAGAATATGGTCGGACGAAAGCATGGCCGACATATCGAATTTAAGTATGCTCTGCCCAATCCACATAAAGTGAGACACCACAAAATGCCCCAACTACCGTGGGATAAGCCTCCTCAACATCGCATATAAGATTCTATCGAGCGTATTGTGTGAAAGATTAAAGTCGTCAACAGACTGATTGGATCTTATCAGTGTGGCTTTAGGCCTAGAAAATCAACAACTGACCAGGTATTCAACATGCGCCAAACACGTACCACCTCACCAATTTCAAAACTGCTTTTGACAGCACGAAAAGAGCTCCCTTTATACCGCTATGTCTGAATTTAGTATCCCCGCAGAACTAATATGGCTACGTCAGGATCGGCAAGGTCCTCTCCGAGCCGTTCGATACCAAACAAGCTTTCGGGCAGGCGACTGCCTATCGTGCGACTTCTTCAATCTGCTGCTAAGGAAAATAATTCGAGCTGCAGATCTGAATAGAGAAGGTATAATCTTCTATAAGAGTTTACAACTTCTGGCATACGCCGGTGATATTGATATCATATATTGATCATCAGAATTTTCTAGAGAAAAGTTCTTGCAGAAGATTTGTGACCCTTGATCCGATCCGACTAAATTTTTCGGAGATTGCAAAGCTGCTTTAGACAATAACCCACGCCAAATTTCGTGAAGATATCTCCTCGAACGAAAAAGTCCTTGCAAGCACTGCGTGCCGAACATTCAGTGATCCGATATCGGCGGTTCCGACAGCAGCTTCTTAGGGAGAAAGGAACAGGTGCACAATTTTATCGATATCTCAAAAACTGAGGGGCTAGTTCGCGTATATACAGACAGACGGACGTGGCTAAATCGAGTAAGATTGTCACGCTGATTATTTACAAACATATTTTGTAAGGTCTTCTTCCGGGTGTTTTAAACATCGTGGCAAACTTAATATAACCCATTCAGGGTATAAAAATATCAGAATATTTACTACAAGTCATATTGCCCTGCTGGCAGCCTTAATAAACTAGTTTTTCTCATATTAGAATTAGTATTCAAAGCAAAAATTGTTGGAGCTCAAGAAGAAGAAAAACCAAGGAATAGCAAATATTCAAAGGTGAAAATGAGTTCTGCAATGGTTGACAAAATTTCCCACGTTTGCCAAATCAATACTTTATATCGTAGAATGAAATATGAAAGCTGGCAAATAGGCGGAAAAAAGAAAACACGGTTGCTTTTACAAGAATACAGATTCTTCATTTTAGCAAAGAAAAAAAACAACAACATAAAGTAACCAAAAAATATTCAAACATTGCCACGGAAATTGGCACATTCAAGAGCAGTAGTCAAAGCGCACAACAAGTCTTTACCAAATAAACAGCGACACTAACAACAACAACAACATTATTGGAAGCAGCCGTACAGCAACAAAGTACCCTTTGCACTGCGAATGCCAGTGGCATGGAGATGATATCAGCCTATTTGTGGGATGCGCGAATATGTGTTTTAATTTGAACTGACATGAGGACCGCGAACCCGCTAGATATAGTATATAGCAGTATAGTGGCTGTGTACAAGTGTATGGCTCTATGTATGAAGATACAGTGCAAGGTTCGAAAGTTAAATACCAGTAAAATAAAAAAAAACAAGTAAGGAAGGGCTATTCGGGTATAACGAAACATTTCATACTCGTGCAACTTCTCAGGGTCAAAGCCAGACTAATATCTTCAGGTACATAAAGCTTGTGGGGGTCTAGAGCAAGTTTTCATCCGATTTTATTCATTCTAAGCACCAAAATGTACCGTTATCAGGAAAATAACATTCTCTCCATTTTATTAAGATAAAACACAAATTGCTCTATATGTGCCGTGTAAAGTTACTCAGAAGTTCGAAACTCTTTATATTAGATATATGGAGGCTACGGGAGGTATTGACCCGATTCAAATCATTTTTGATACACAGATATACTATTATCGGAAAAGGATTCTCACGAAATTTCAATTATATTGGGTAGACGAGAAAGTCTTTTCGTATTTTGCCAAAAGATGTGGTTACAGTCGTATATCTCCAGTGCTACCAATCACATTGTGTCATACCATATAGTGTTAGAAAGGTGGGATTTTAAACTTCATTTAACTAAAAAAAAATTAAATTCGTGTAAGTTTAAAAAAAGCTACAGCTGTTCAAAAATGAGTGAAAATAATGAAGAAATTCGCTATATTTTGAAATTTTTGTTTAAAAAAATTAACTTTAGGCTCTGTGGGCTACATATTCGGTACCCGATTATATGGAAAGTAGGTTTTAGTCTATTTCACTCTTCACAACAACGGCGTATCATAGGAGTGTCATATACCAAATTCGGTTGAAATCGGTCGGGCGGATCTCGAGTTATCTGATCTCACCTAAAAGTAGGCTGAGCCACGCTCACCGTCCAATTTTGTCCCCGGCTTCATTAGAGCCCTGCCATACCATCTCGGGGGTAAAATTTAAAAAACTATTATACTCTGTAGCCACACGTTGCAAGAGTATAAAAACAACACAAAAAGCAAATGCAGCAGCCAAGTAATACTTCGAGAAGGCAAAGCGTACACACTTATGATAATGTTGAAGTTGCTGAATCCGGCAGACAGTTTGTCTATAAAAATTGTCAAAATAGTGTCGTATGGTGACTTTTGAATGCGCTACTCGATATTACTAGTTTTCTTTGCAAAAAAATTCACATAAACTTGAGTGTTTCAAACTCTCTCAATCCGAGTATTCTATGTATATACGAAACCCGAAAATCAAACTTGACTACTTGAACTGGTTTTACAGTCGCAAACTTATTATGAGAACAAAGAAAATGTTTCGTCTACTAACATATGTACATATGTATATTAAAATTATCATTGTTTTTGAGTTTGTACTCGAAACGCAATTTTGTGAGAGCATGACTACTTTAGATGGAGCTGATTGTAGGATCTCCAGTACACCAAATAAGATGCAATAGAGATAAGATTTTAGGCAAAGTAAGTCGCCACACCATTGATTTCCGACGACTCACCGACCGCACAACTCTCAGCTTGCTAATTCTACCGAGCATTTCAAAAGTAGGGTGTACGAAGAAATGCAAAAGTTGCATAAAGCCAATTAAATTAAGAAATCTGATGCAACAACGACAATTCTTGTTCCTGCCGTAAGACGCAAGTTCCCGCTGCTCTTTTTTTTTGCGTTGTTGCTTTAGAAGAGAAGGACTTCGCTGGCAGAGTCCAAGCAATGACAGCATGAATCAGCAAACATTCTACGCCGCTGTTGTGATGAGTCGTATTTATCATACACACACATACACATATACCTAGATAAGCATGGCTATGTGTGTATGTATGTTCAAGTGGACACTTGAGTGTCGTGGCAATTGGCATTTTTGCGCAATAAACATTGGACCACGTTATTTAACATAAATCGCGCTGCTACCAAAATACGTGGCTGCAGGCACCCGAGTGGCTGGCAAAACTCCAACCCAACTGAGTGGTTACATTAGGAAACTGCCAGAATTGTAGTTGTTGCAAGTGCACAGCGGCACTAAGTTGGTGAGATAGTGGAATTTTTGTTTTTCGTTAAATGATTTTCATTCACTAAAACCGAGAGTTTGGACTGGCTAAACTTGCTGGCTGCTTGGCTGGCTTTGCAGTCGCAGGAGGCTTTGCAAGCGCGCGCCTCTCCATTTGGCCACTTTTAGCAGTGTGTGAGTGTTTATGCTTCACCAAGTGACAAACGACCTTATGGCTCAGGCTAGTATTGCTGCTGCACAACCCCACTTCGACAGCTTTGTGGTAGATCACGACCGAATCGAGAGAAACCGACAGAAGTACGTTAATAAAGTTTGCACCATTTTAAGAAAGCGTCCCAACAACAGCTAATAGCAACCAAATGAATGGCACAGCAACTGAAATCGGAAAGCAATTCACACCTGCGCACCCCTGTACCCCCGCACCTACGCCAACCAACTGGTAGATGCCAATTCGGACGGCTCGTTGATGGCACCACCACCACCATCACCATCAGCATCACTACTTGGCGGACGCGTTGCAAACTCTTTCTCGTCTATATATAGAGTATATATGTAGTTATGTATAAATGTAGCTATATAAAGGAACGAGCCACAAGCCATCAGCGTTGCATCCTCGTGGGGCAGCAAACAGTAGCTACCTTCTTTGATTTTGGTTGTTGTCATTTCGTTTCGTTAACTACACTTTGCTACAGTCGTCGCTGTGCTTTGTTATTGCTTGGTCTTTATTCGTTCAACGTGGTAGCGGAGTTGCTCCTGCTCCGGCTCCGGCTACTGCTGCTGCTGATTTTCACAAAGCGATATCGCGTACACAAAATGTTAATGAGCAATTTGAGATGGTGCGAAGCGATTTCATTATTTACGTTTTTTGCATGCACACATACATACATGCCTCTTTATATTTTTTATATTTTCTGTTGGGTATTGCTGAAATATTCGTATTTTTTCCTTGGTTGACCGAATGAGTTTGCATCCCATAAAGCTTAGGTGTGGTGTCTCACTTCTCCACGTTGCCTATACTGATTTGCCGCAGAAGTGCGGACAGACTTAGCACTTGGCAGCAAGACGCACTTTTAATAAGAGCGCAAACAATTTTAATTAGAATTTGGCAAATTAATTGTTTCCTGCCCAAATATCTACGCTTCTATTGGATAAAGTTCGAAAAGGAAATCATTGTATGTTTGAAAATTAATGCAAAATATACTATAAATGAATTGACGAAAATAAAGGTTAAGACTATGAAATGGTCTTTTTAATATATCGAATCATATTGTATATCTTGAAATTAATGAATATAATGTTATGTAAGTGTTGAGAAAAGTACATACATACATACATACATATGTACATAGGTACAACTGATACGACTTAAATTTTGTTTTTTATTTTCTTTGTCTGCTTTAAAGAGTTTGAAAATTAGTTAATAATTTTTTCGATATCACATCAGTAATTGGAGAAAAAATATATTTTCTAAAAAAAACTTCGGTGTATTTTGGACATAAGACAGTAAGTCTACACAAAATTTAGTGAAGGAAAAAAATGTTTGTACAAGATAAAAATATAAACCTCTAAAATTTGGTTATTTCGCTTTTTCACATAAATTTTGAGGTTATGTCAAAAAAGTGTATATTGATTTTTTTCTTTACCTCCAACATTGTCATATAACTTTTTTCTATAGGACTCGTAGTTTTGCCAGACATCGAGATAAACCATTTTTAAAAATTGAAAGATCAGCTTCGGGAAACACGCTATGCGTTCTTTAATGCTCCTGTTTCTCTGCTTTCCCCGGCGGTTACTGCGTCGAGTACTTTCAGAGCTGGGGTGTTTTCATCCATACTGACGACATAACCTAGCAAGCGTAGCCGCTGTCTCTTAGTTCGCTGAACTTTGTCAATGTGGTTGTATATGTTAGCTCATCGTTCCATCGAATGCGATATTCGCCGTTGCCAATAACCATAAATCTTCCGCAGAACCTTTCTCTCGAAAACTCGTAACGTCGACTCATCATATATTGTCATCGTCCATGTCTCTGCACCATTTAGCAGGACGGGAATAAGGAGTGACTTATAGAGTTTGGTCTTTGTTCGTCGAGAGAATCAATTGTCTACTCAGTCGGAAGTAGCACCTGTTGGCAAGAGTTATTCTGCGTTGGATTTCGAAACTGACATATTTGTTGGTGTTAATACAGGTTCCGAGCTAGACGAAATTATCTACGACCTCGAAGTTATGTGACTTGGGAACCAAGTCGCAAGTGTGACGACTGTTTGTTTGATGACACGGGAGATTTCGTCTTGACCTCGTTCACTACCAAACCCATTTACTTCGCTTCGTTATCCAATCTGAAGAAAACAGAAGTAACGGCGCAGATGTTGAGGCCAATGATATCAATATCATCGGCGTAGCTCGATTCAGCTCTACAGCTCGAATTATTTTCTCCAGCAGTAGATTGAAGAATTCGCACGATAGGGAGTCGCCTTGTCTGAAACCTCATTTGTTATCGAATGGCTCTGATAGGTCCTTTCCGATCCTGACGGAGCTTCTGGTATTGCTCAACGTCATATTACACAGGCGTATTAGGATTAGGTTAGGAGAGTGCTGTGAGTAGTGCATTATTTACCGTATTAACATCGAGTAAGAAATTAAGAAAATCTTACTTGTAAGACGCCGTGACATAACTGCAGATTCATTTAGCTCGACTTTATATATGCATTAATGTTAGTTGAAGATTAAGCTCATTGAAATTGAAAAAAGTAGCTTCACAGCCAACTTAGTCTTTACATCCTCACATTACATTCTCAATTAAGCTACACTTTTAAGGCGCCTCCCCGAGTGCATGCAAATATAACATACTCGTATATAGGATCAGCAAAGAGCAGCCTTCAACCGCTAATGACTCGCAATGCATCATAAAACTGTCACCTGCCCACTGTGCATAATGGCGGTCGCCTACAAATATATTAAAACTTATTTACCCAGAATGGGGGAAACCAAAAAGCATTCACGAGACTGGCATAAATTAAAGTGGCTAGTGATTAATTACCATTTGCCATTTTACCACTTTTGTGGCAAATAACTTTGCCGCATTCGGATCGTGCGCGTAGCACTGACCATAAAACAGCACGGAGCAGAAGCAGCCAACGTCCGAACGGGTGGTAACCCAATTCAGTGTTAATGCAAGTCGAATGGCCAAGCGTACAATTTGATTAAAACATAAAAACGCACATAAAAATTGTAACTTAAGTTCATATTTTTTAAACGTTACAACAACAATAAACAATAAAATTAGCAGCACAAAACGAACTGAAGTGGAATGAAAGCAGAAAAAAGTAAAAAAAAAACAAAACTAAAATGTGATTAAAGAAAACACACCAACTTGCACAAAAAAATAAATAACTGAACAACGGAAACCCATTAAATTTGCAAAGCAGAATGTCAACAACAAATTTTACTTACAAACAACAAATACATATAACAACGTATTCAAGGCAAGCGATAAAGCTAAAGTAGGGCGCAGGCTCGACTTACTTCTCTTCCATTCAACACATTTCTTTTCAGCATGCTGCTAGGACAACTGACGACGCGATCAAGGATCAGTTGCAACGAAGCAGCTACTAAGTGTACATATATGCATTATAAACATACATACATATGAATATGTGTACGTTTGTCAGTGCATAGAATTTTTCATTAATGTCACGGCGCATTTTGCGCTCCTCCTCTACTTGTAATGAGTTTCCAAGAAATTGCAATTTAATTAAACGACAACAATTAGTGTACGGAATTTGACATTCAGCCGTCGAAAGGGTATGAACACAGCGAAATGTCGCATGTCGTTATATGACATTATAATATAATGCAAAAATGTTATTAGCAATGCCGTCTAAGCTTAAGCTATTATTTACAATGTTATATGAGCAATATCCAATATTTACAGCCTTTGTGGAACACAAAGTAAACGTTAATTAATAATATAATAACTATTGTTATAGAAAAAAATGGTTAAATAAATAATGCAATGGTTTGCCGTAAATCATACTTTTAAAAATACCTTACTAAAATTGTATAAAAAATATTTCAAATCTTTTTTGAGTTACGGGCATCCAAAGTGCAACCGCTCAGTTCGATCAGTGGTATTAGCCGTTACCACGAGAGTCGAGTAAAAGTAACCGGTACGGACGAGGACTACGAGTATTATTCGGCCGAAAACTGTCTACTCGGCACCATTCCTAGAAATTACTTCAGGAATGTTTTTTGTCGCTACAACAACATCAAATACGTCAGTTATCTTGAAAGATTTTTTTCTTGAATTTGCTTTATAATCTAATTGATCAAATGATGATGATTTGTTTTCTACATGTTCTGCATGTACAAAGGTAATGGAATTTTGACAGACCAAAATCGATCAACTTTTTTGGCTGAAACTCTACTCTTTTTAAATCGCCATTTTGCAATTTTTGAATTTTTTTCGCACGTACATAGATCCCAAATGAACCCAAATGAAAATCCGTGATCATCGGTAAAATGGAATTGAACATCTCCAAAACATCGATTTATCGCATTTTGACCGAACATTTGGGCTTACGAAAGGTGTGTGCACGGTTTGTTCCGCACAAATTGACTGACGACCAAAAATTGCTCAGAATCGATCGACGCTTGTGACCGATTATTTGACCAAAAATCACATTTTAACCATTAACCACTCCCCGTATTCACCTGATATGGCACAGTGCGACCTCTTCCTTTCCGGAAAAATGCATTTACCCATGAAAGGAAAGCGTTATGCAGACGTAGAGGCCTTTCAAACGGCTTGCACCGGCATGTATTGAAGCAGAAGGAGACTATTTTGAATAAAATAAATTGATTTTACAGGCGGCCATACCGGCCAACGAGCTAAAACACTCGTTCGACATGCTTTTGGACCATGCAAAAAGCTGTATTGAAGCAGAAGGAGACTATTTTGAATAAAAAAATTGATTTTGCCGAAAAAACCATTTGTCCTTTTTTTAGGTCTGTTCACTTTGGAACAAAACTTGTATCTTCTGAAAATATTTTTTTATCCATGAAGAAGGCTGGCATCACTGCAGCAGTGAAGCTCCTATTTCTTTAGCGCCGTCAGAGATCGCCTTTAACTCAAAAAGCATTTAATTTTTATCTTCAATAATTGTGTTTTGCATTCATTAAATATGCATAAATATACTCTTAAATTGTTGAAACAATTGATGTAGTACTTTTTTGTGACTATACTATCGTAAATGAGTTCTTCGTACGAAAATTTGGGTATTCTTTGCAACACTCCAAGTCCAAATATTAAGGAAATTTATAACTCCGAGGTGACACTTTTGGGATACTATTTTAGTTTTGCAGAATATTTTAGCTTCCCTTACCAACCCAAAAAAGACTCGCGTTTGTATATATATATATACATACATATATGTATATACATACATGTATATGCACAACTCTCTCTATATATGTATTACTAAAGTCTGGAGCCCCTTCATTCAAGGCTCCTTCTCATTCATTAACTCGTTTTATGCACAGTTCGTTAATTTTCTTATCGCTAAATTTGCAAATGTTCTGCATAAATATGACAGGACATAAGTGTATGCGTATTTTTGAATATTTATAGCAAACAAGTATATGAACGTAGAATGTAGAGAAGGGTAGCTTCAGAAAAAATCATAATAGAAGAGAGCATAATACAGGTGCAAAACTCAATATTGGTTCTTTCCATTGTTAACTCGTCATAGCTTATTTCACATTCAAATTTTTCTTTGGTTTTGGTTTTCAGTTCCACAATCTCTGCGCTGGCATCTGACCAAAACAAATGTATATGTCGGTTTTTCCAAATCATAAGTATATCGACATCTTAACAATAACGGTGAATCCGTCACTGTTACATACCAAGTTGAAAAGTTGACAATCTGGTCGTTCAAGGCTTGAAGAGCGAACGCTACATGCACAAATTTGACCGGACGTCAATAGAAATTCGACCTGCTTCAATAATCTAAGCACTAGTATTATGCTGGAGTAGAATTATAAAATTACCATTTTGTAATTGGAATAAATGTTTATGAAAGCTTATAAGAGTTTTATCAAAATTGCGTATACAAAGTAAAGTATTCTCAATGTAAACAAAAATTCGGAAACAATAACGTAAACCTCAATACATATAATCAAATATAACATTGTAATCATAACTACATACATATGTCTCCGGTTTCTTGATAGCAGTTTAAATTTTGATATTTTAAATAAGTATTTCGGGCTAAAAACAGTTAAATCTAACCATATATGAACTCGCGGCAATAACATATAACGTTTGGTCTTCGTTGGTACAGAAATTTGAGGAATAAAATTTAATAAACGTTTAAAACATACAATAATACTCAAAACTGGTCTTACCAAAATTGTTGAAATTGTCGAAAAAAGGCTTAGTTACGTTGAGACAACAAGCTGGACGGTGTTATCAATGGCTCTTCTGTACCTTCCGAAGGCGCTGGCGACCGCAATACGCTCGTTGTTTCTCTGTGACATTTCATTTGTCTACGTGATATCCATGTGACAATAAGGAATATCACAAAACAGATTAGCACATAAATAGCTACTGTTGCGAGAACCTGCAAAATGATTATAGCACCAACCTTTTTCATAAAAAATTGCAGTTTATTCTAAGGAATACAGCGTTTTTCGCCAAGCATACTTACTACCACCAAGCCCTCCAATATGCCCTTCAACCAGTACGGTATATAACCGTTATCGGTTTTTACGCCGACCGTTGGCTGTGGATTTTTAGCGCTATTATCTGGATCGAAAAAGTTTGACTGGGGGAAAAAATTGAATTCTTCATCAAAAATATCAGCTTCGCGTTTAGCGCTTCCATGCTGTGGTTGTTGTTGTTGCTGCTGTTGCTCTTTTTGATATTTGGCCGATTGTTTTTTCTTTTTGCCTTTTTTCTCTTTTTGTTTCTGTTAAGTGTAAAATAAAATAAAATAGAAATACGAATATTATAATAAATAAAATAAATCATAAAAAAAATGTTTTACCACCATATTTGAGTAGGCCCCGGCGAGATTCGAACTCACGATCTCCTGTTTACTAGACAGGCGCTTTAACCAACTAAGCCACGGCGCCGTTATTAAATTTCGCACTAAACACCTTTATATACGCAAGACGCCTGCTTTGCTTTAGTTATTTTTTACTCAATAGAGTAGCCAAGCATTCTTTTACATACACATAATTTAGTATTCTAATTTTTCTAAATATACATATATGCTTACTTAGGAATATATTTCATAATAAAATAATCTACACACTTAATCTAATACCACCAATATATTTATCTTAATACATTATATGCTAGGCTCACCATTTCTTGCTCTTCTTCTTCGCATTCGTTTCTGAAATCACCACTTAGTATCTTTTTCTTATCTTCTTCGGTAAAAAAGTTCTCAGGAATCACACATTCATTATTATAATAATCGTAGTGCTTCAAAATATTAAAAAAATACCATTGGTTTTTCATATAAATATTTTTATGCATATTTCTATGTTATGAAATACCATATTTGGCTTATCACAGCGTGGTACCGGATCGCAATGCTCTGTGGTTTTATTATAAAAACTGCGTTGTCCAAAGTAACGTTCCTGACAGTTTACAGGAGTGCAGTTATTCAAATATTCTTTATCCCAATTCTTACAATCCTTATAGTCAGGCCCTTATATATTAAAACACATATTAAAGGCATGAATTGTAGAATAGAGTAGTGGCATATTTGAACTAACGTTTTCTTAGCGTATGGCAATCGGGGTCGAGCGTAGTAAAACGAGTGTCGAAATGTATAGCATGTTTATGATGTTCCTCAACACCACGAGCATTTTTTGATGTAACAACAATGGGACATTTTCCGACACGATTGTACAGAGACTTTTTGTTTCATTTTATAATTAAATAACAAAATATGTATATATGTAAATATATAAATATAAATTTTTTTAAATTCTTACAATTGTTGGCCATATCAAGGATACAACTTCAGCAGCTCCTGCTACAATATGCCCAAAGTTTCCGCCTACTACACGGCCTGCCTACAATTAACATAAATTAAATATTTTATACCATATAATTTAATTTATCATAGTGCTAAAGATATATCTACATTTTTCATAATTTCATTTTCGGTTACATTCACACTACAAGTGGCATCGGAATGTATACGAAATTCAAGCGTTTCTCTATCGTTACACGGCGAATTTACAACAGTTAAATCTGTAGCAAATAATTAAATATATAGATATTTGCTTATATATTTTTTCACCAATTTATGTATATACATATATATCAAAAGAAAATGTGAAATTAAAAAAGAATGAACAATAAAAGAACTTACCGAAAATTAATCCAATGTCGTTCGGTTTAGGTATACGTACAACAACTTTGTTAATAACAATTTTGGCAAACGCCGTAGTTGTTATAAAATATATTAGCAACAATATACTGCCACAGTTCATAATGCTAAATAGAACAAAAAAACAAGATATTAATAAATATTTGAACTGTTTTTTTAATGGAATAACTCAAATATCATAGACGGCAAGTCGAATGGAAAGGCACTCTGAGAATATATAAATGGCAACAACCTATTGTTCTGAGATATAAAATAATGCAACCCTTAAATTAATCATCTGTTTGATTGTTGTTTTTATATTCCAATATTAGTTGTTTTTGAGTTTACTAATTTCCGCTTAAAATAACAAAACAAAATTATTATACACTAATATGGATTCAGAATTAACATTTAGAGATTATGCATTACTCAAAAACTTAAAATTCAACGATGAACGGGTATCAACTGTAACATCTCGTGAACAGGTGACTTTCAATACCAAATGTGAAACCTTTGGATGTCAAGTTAATATTAACAAATCCATTTAAAATTTACATACAATATATGTATTTCAGCAAAAGACCGAGAATTCCATAGAAAAATGTTTCAGTCGCTTTCAACAAATGCAATACCTGGATCCAAAAGTAAAGAAAATTCATCGAGAAGATCACCAACGCTATTTGGAGTCAATGCTACGTAGGCTTCCCTTACACTATGAATGCCTTGACAGTAGTAGGCCATGGAATGTTTATTGGATATTGCAAGCTGCTCATTTATTAAATTTCACCTTTGACGATGAAACACTGGAGCATGTGGTTGAATTTCTCATGAAGTAAATAATACAAAACCAGATTGCTCAACTATTTCCATTAATTAGCAAACGTTTAATTTTCATTAATCAGATGTCGTCATCCAAATGGAGGATTTGCAGGTGGTCCCGGTCAATACCCACATTTAGCTCCAACATATGCCGCTGTGAATAGTCTATGCTTAATTGGCACTTCAAATGCGTATCGTGCAATCGACCGTGAATCTTTAATGCAGTTTTTATTCTCTGTGCGTGAACCAGATGGCTCCTTTAGGCTACATGTTGATGGCGAGACGGATGTTAGGGGTGCTTATTGCGCTATCTCTTGTGCCAAACTGACGAATATGCCTGAGGAAGTTATCAAAAAATTGTTTGATAAAACAGGCGATTGGATTGCCCGATGTCAGACATATGAAGGCGGTTTTGGTGGTGCCCCAGACTTGGAGGCACATGGAGGTTACACATTTTGTGGCATTGCAGCTTTAGCATTGCTCGACGAAGGTCACAAATGCGATATTGAACAACTCCTGGTAAATGTCAAGGAATATTTTTTTAATATGCACTTAACCTTTGCATTTGTTTTATGTCTCAATTTCGTGCATAGAAATGGAATCTGCAACGTCAAATGCCTTTTGAAGGCGGATTTCAAGGTCGAACAAATAAGCTAGTAGATGGTTGCTATTCATTTTGGGTTGGTGCCACAATACCAATAACTCAAGCCTTTATATCCCAAAAAAGTAAAAATCTAGCTTTTATACCAAGATCAAAGTGCAATGAAAAAATAAATTAATCATTTTCTTCTCAGGTGGATCCATTAAGAAGTCACTCTTCGACACAAGTGCATTACAAGAATATATATTAGTTTGTTGCCAAAAAGCAAATGGTGGCTTGATTGACAAGCCGGGCAAGTACGTATTATGCAAATATTCTAATTCTTAACATTTCGGAAATGTCTCCAATATTAAATATATTTAAATTTCGAATCAAAACAGGCCTCAAGATCTCTATCATACCTGTTATACGTTAAGTGGCGTTTCAATTGCCCAACACTCTGAATCGTCGCTGAATCCACAAGTGCTAGGCGATCCGGCGAATGAGCTTTTACCAACGCATCCGCTGTTTAATGTTCCCCCAAGGGCTGTCGCCAGATCATTAGCCCACTTTGAGGTACTCAATGACAATTTCAAAGATTTTCGGAATCCCTCAAGTTGTCAGCATGATACAGGTGGAAATCAATACAAAAATGATTGTGAAAAATCATCGATTGAAAGCTACATGGAAGTAGAGGGAGGTGTAAGTGCTACTGAAGAAGAAGAAGCTCAAATATCCTCTGTTAGCTCGTCAATATCGAACTGATGAAATATATATAATATTATTTGGTATATTTAATAGGAGCGTGAAAACTAAATTTGTTGAAAGTGCAAATACAATTTTACCACATCATAAAATTGGAATGTAAAATTATTTTGTGTCCGAAAAGTTATATATTATGTATGTACATATGTTTCCTAAAATTGAGTACCATAAAGGAAATTTCCCACAAAAAATTAAATTGTAATGTATACAAGTATATACACTGTCTTAAATACACAAAAATGCACCCAAAAACTTAATGGGGACAATCCCATATTAGTTACACTTACCCTCGGTCGCAGTACGAAAGTGGTCCCATAAATATGACTAAAATATGTACATATGTATTCCAATGCTTTGTATGAACGATATTTTTTCTATTGTCTTTAAATAAATGTCAAGTGTCTTTAAAAGAAAACTCATTGAAATGTTTCCAATAAAAGTTGTTTTAACCTTTGACATTTCCTCAAATATGTCAACTAGATTTAAACTTGTTAAATCTACTTCCGCTCCCTAGAGAAAAGGTCTGCTTTATTTAACGATGTCCATGGTTCATCCAATGATTTCTATTAAAATACACTAATTAAAAATATATTCCCGAATATTTTACTAAAAGTACCTCAAGTATCTGTAAATACGTTCGTGCAAGTGAAACAACATTATTTTTCTGAATACTGGTAAAATGACAATATTTGAAGAAATAGAAAAAGGGGTCCATTGGGGTTACTAAACCCAATTTTTGTCTGAACGAACAACGGAAGGCATCACTAAATTAATTCGGTGGAATGTTGCCGAGGTGACGGTCCCCGGTCGGATAAATGTCCCTGTTCGTGCCGGTTTTGGTTATGCTTGAATCATTCCCTATTCCTTTGGTACATCGTTTTCAAACCATGGATCTCAAAAAAAGAGGCCAGGTATACATATGTATGGGTTCAATAAAATTGTCTGATGGTATTTAAAAATGTTTTTCTTTTTTTAATTATTATATGGATATGAATCATATAAACAGCAAACACTAAATTATTTTTAGCTAGTATAATTAGTGTCTAGAAAAAATTATTTATACATTTTTATGACTGTTGATATGATATACCACTTTAAAATAAATGTTTATCATATTATGGAATATTAAGAATTATTGTTTTAAATTTAGTTTATTGCTTCTTCAATTACTATTTTTCTTATGCTATGCTTAAAATATTTAAAATAGTCGGGATAAAATATTTTTTGACATTCGATTTGAAAACATTTTTTAAAAAAAAGCAATGTGTGGCACCTCTGTTGATGCAATTTGTGGCGAAACATTTGGCGCGCCTTACCTATTTTACTTCCATTCTGTTTGCAATTGTAGCAAAAATCTATCCCAAGAAAGTAAATTAAATTTCATTTGTGAAAATCCTGCTGTTAATTACGTTTAAGAAAAGGAAGCGAAATGGGTCTTTTGGATTTATGTGAAGAGTTGTTTGGAGAACGAGATCTTTATAAATTGTTGGATTTGGAAAAAAATGCATTGCCAAGAGATATAAAAAAAGCATATTACAAGATGTCTTTACAAGTTCATCCAGATCGTGTTGAGGAGGATGAAAAGTCTGCAGCTACAGAAAAGTTTAAAGTTTTGTCCAAAGTTTATCAGGTACTATCCGATAAAGAGAAGCGCGATTTATATGACGAGCAAGGTGTTATTGTTGATGAGGAGGACGAAGGAAAACTAAGTTCATGGATAGATCTGTGGAGACAAGTGTTTAGACGGGTTACTGAGGAAGATATTATTAATTACGAAAATTCTTATGTTGGTTCTGAACTGGAACGAGACGATATGAAAAAGGCTTATTTATCAAGTAAAGGCTGTATAAATAAGATAATGACTGAAGTGCCATTTCTGCATATTAAAGATGAGCCGCGTCTACAGAAAATCATAAGAGAAATGATTGATGCCGATGAAGTGCCGGAATACAAAATTTTCACGAATGAGCCATCTCAGAAACGTCAGCGTCGTCATAAGAAATATGCCCGGGAGGCGAAAGAGGCGGAAGAGATAAAACAAAAATTAGGGTCGGGCGATCTACAAAAACAGATATTGAAGCGTCAGGAGGAACGACAGGATGGTTTTAACTCATTCTTGGACAAATTAGCTGAAAAATATGCAGATGGTGACGACAGCGAACTATATGATTTTTCAAAGAAAACCAAACCTAAGAAGAAGGCAGCCAATACTCCATCGAAAGGCGTCAAGAAGGGGAGGGTACAGAAAAGACGCACTTAGTTTTTTGTTTATTTTATGTTTAGATATGCGCTGGAGCATTAGTATAGTATGTAGAGGGAATCACTTATATAAATTTTTTGTTTAAAAAATGTATGTGGAAATACAAATTGAATTTATTAGAAATGTACGTTAATGTGTTTTCATATGAGAGTATAATGAAAATAGTATCTAAAAAAATATATATATATCATATACTTACAATTCAGCGGAGAAGATTCTTTTCTAGTAAAAATCTTGAGACCTGAAACTACATATATCATTTAATTTATATACAACATATACATACATTTTAACAAATTTGTTTGTAAATTTAAATATTAATAATAATGACCTTTAAAAAGGTTTTTACATTGCTAAGAAAATTCGGCATTCTTTCCTTTTTTGAAATTCCTCTAGTTCTATTCTTATATGCAAATATTCATAATATTATAGAAATGTTTTAGAATATGATAAAAATTAGGTCAAAATATTTTTTTCTAAAATCGACTTTTATGAAAAGTTGGCAACCTAATCAGCTGATTTTACAATTTTATTCATATCTCCTTCTAATACGAAATTTTTTTCTTTATTTTGGCTGTTAAAAACAAAATATTCATTTGTGTAAACTTGTAGAATTAGAAATATTTTAAAATGGAGCATAAAATAATATTGAAATGCCGCACTTGCTTAGAGGAAAACGAAGAGGATAGCATGTTTGAATTATTTATGGAAAACGATATAAATGTTAACGGGAGGCAAAAGAAACTAAAGCTTAGTAAAAAATTTGAGTATTGTTGTGGTGTACGAGTAAGTGTTTTGTTTGTTGTAATCCGTATACCATGCAAACCTTAATTTTTAATATTCCAGATTAGGGAATCAACCGATATGCCATCTAAGGTTTGTTGGAAATGTTTTGAAATGACGAGAATATGGTATAACTTTCGACAAATGTGCATGAATTCACAACTTTACCTGGAGAGTTTATGTGAAGATCGAATGCGCCCAGAAGGCGCCGATGATGCGGAGTTTTTAGAATATCTAATGGAAGAATTGCAGGTACACCGTGATAGAGTACATGGGTCTTCTGAAAGTTTAGAATCTGATACAGATGATGACGATGACAATAATGATCTTGGTTTATTAGTGGATGAAGACGATGATGGAGATTTTATAGAATCAGAAAATAATTTAGAACGCAGCGTTAAATTAGAGGCGGAACAAATGGAAGAGAAAATTTTCACTCAGAAAGCAGAATGTATAGTAACCAACAATACGGATGTTGACACAACCCATGAAAATAACAAAAAAAGCAGAAAATCGCAAAAAATTCAAGACACTATCAAATTTTCTAAAAAACGGGATGTAAGCAGAAGACGTATATGTCGTCCACCTAGTCCAACATCGTACATGTGTTACATTTGTGGCAACGTTTACAACAAAAAAGCTACCTTTGCGTATCATATGTCACTGCACAACAACGTCAAACCACATGAATGCGAGTATGTTCACAAAAATAAAATTAAAAGTGTGTTAATTCTAATGTTTTTTTTGTTCTATTAGACTCTGTGGTAAATCGTTCCGCCAAATATGTGAGTTGAAGAATCATATGCGACGTCACACTGGTGAAAAACCTTACAAATGTTCATACTGTGATCGACACTTCATTGATCGTAGTGAAAAACATCGACATGAGCGGTAATATTAATGCTATTTTAAAATCATATTTTATTGTAGAATGGGTCAATTTACAGAGTACATACAAATACGAGACCATACATATGTAATGTTTGTGGTAAAAGTTTTACATACTCTGCCATACTGAAGAATCACTCAAAACTGCACTCTGGTAAAAAAGATTTCAAGTAAGAATATTCGTATGCTATACGTTCTTACTTAATTAGTCCAATAATTTATATTATATTCACTTATATTTGCAGCTGCATGGTCTGTCAGAAAGCATTCACTCTTCAGCATCAGCTAAAGGCACATTTACAAACCATGACCCATAGGCTGAAGGAAGCGCATTACGTCGCTGAGGGATATGAGGTTGTTTACGAGTAGATATTATTTCCTTTAAATATTTAGTTTATATATTTTTTATATACATAACATAGTTCGAAAGATAGCAGATTTCTATTATAAAATGTATATGAAAATGTTTAAACGAACTATATGTACAAATACATAATACATATAATTATTTACATATGTATCATAGATTTCTTTGTGCACAAAGCGCATAAAATATCACTTGGACGTTGCTAGATGTTCAGTAAAATATTTATTGGGAAACTATTTTCGATTATAAACAAATAAGCAAAAATTACTTTTTAAATTTTTTTTATATTTTTTTAAGCAGAAAATACTTACACACATGTATGCCATGGTTAAAGATAAAACCTACTCAATAAATTGGTTGTTAGTAATACTAAAACCATAGCATTAATAAAACAGGCTGAAATAAGCTATATGTAATAACTTTATTTAGTTATAATTCCCCAGCTCATTCGCTGTTACAATGTTTTTATGTTGGTTTGTGAGCAGGTGAGATTTTAACTGATGGGGCAGTTTAAATGATTTCTCGCAGGGCTCGCATCTAAAAATAAAAAAAATAATAATAAATATATATATATGTATATATATATTGTTAAGATAATTTTGTTACAAACTCTAAACTTATACATAGTTATAGCTGTACTCACTTAAAAGGCTTTTCATTTGTGTGCACTTTTTCGTGCGTACGAAGCGTAGTGGATAAGGCAAATGATTTGCCACAAATGTTGCACTGGAAAGGTTTCTCATTCGTGTGTATCCTGCAAATTCATTGAGAAGAGTTTTTGTTTATACACTGGGGCATTATCCTTGCAGAAGCGAAAAATACAAACCGTTCGTGTTTTACATGCGTACTTCGATCCGTAAACCTTCGTAAGCAATATTTACATTCGTATGGTTTTTCTCCTGTGTGTATACGCATATGCGCCGTTAGATTACACGCCGCTGTAAAGCGTTTAAAGCATAGCCTATACAATAGAAATATAATAGTTAAACAGTTAAAATGTACATTTCATTTCTTTGACTTACTCGCACTCAAAATTTTTTTCCTTGCGGTGTATTCTCATGTGATAATTTCTAAGGCTTCGACTGGTGAAATGATTGCCACAAACGTCACAGGAAAATAAATACGAATCATTACCTTTTCTGCGTATATGTGGTGAAGCTCGATCCCTGATTTTAATGGTCGTTGAGCTGGGTCGTTTTGTTAATTGATCCTCATTTAATTCCAACTCATGTTGTGGCACCGATTCAGTTTCGATTTCATCTATTAGATACTCTTCTATCTGAACCACAGATCTCGGTGTTTCCGCGTCAACATACTCAGGTTCTTCACCTTCTTCACAACCATCTATTTCTTCGTAATTATCTATTAGTTGAATGCCGTCATCTGCATTAACATCTAGTTCTACATCTTCAATTTGAGAATTCGACGACTCCTCGGTTTTAACGGGTTCTTCGATTAAGTAGTATAACTCCTCTTCGGTTTGTAGCTTTGCTTCTGATTCGTGTGTTGGTGAATTGCTAGAAGTCTTTAGTTTATCTACTCTAATTTCAGTATCTACTGAGTTATCTATGTCATCTTCCTTATCATTATTTGAGTTGTAATCATTATTCTCATCGACTATATCCTCATCACCGATTTTATTGTCATCAGCATAATCCAAAGTATCCACGATGCTTTCGGTATTGTATTTATTTTTTTGTAATCGTAAAGGGGTTTGCTTTGAATTTGTTTTGCTGTCATCAAAGTCCGCTAGTTCATCTTCCTCAGATTCTTGAGCTGTGACAATTTGCTCTGAACAATTTGGTCCTTTTTGTGCCTTACTCAGTTTTCTATTTGACATTTGCAAATGTCTCTGCTTATAATTTGTTTTCCTATTTCTATAGACACCATCCACTTCCGATTCTTCATCATCTTGACCTATAAACTTCTGGTTTGCAGTTGCTTCGTCATGTTTCTTATTAATATTTCTGTCAACCGAGTTCAAATCGACATTGTTGTCATGAATTTTTTTATCATCACTACTTTCTTCATAACTCGATGTATACGTAGCACTATCCTTTCTGTGATATTCCTGGTTTTTTGAGACTAACGATGTACTGGGAATTGTACTTGTGAAATGGGCTTTAGTATTGTCTCTACTATCACCAATCTTTTCTGATAATGGCAACGGACTCGGTAGACTTCCTTCCTTATTATCAAAATATTCCTCCGTTTCTGGATCCCGTTGTTCATTTAATGAAATGAATTCTACATCCTCGTGAAATATTTCTTCTAGTAATTCCACTGAACGTTCTCTTTGTTTATCCATTTTTAACATGGACGTTGCTGATTTAGTCTTTTGAATAACTGACTGCAAATATTCTTCCGAATTTCGACAGGTGGTTCTAAAGTGGTATGCATATTTCAGCAGAAGCAAGCATTTACGACAAATCTTGTCTGGCTGGTTGTCACTGGTTTCCATCTGTAGGAGTTTTTTTTAGGAATTCTTTAAGAGAAATATATACAAAGATTTCGTTCACAAACCTGCACACCAGTAATATCATAAACTTGTCTAACGATTTTAGAATCAATCAAAATATATTTTGCATTATGATTTTGCCCTTCCTCTGCCAAACAAACGCGACAAATATTCCATTTTATGCTGATCTCCATGACTGGCATCCAGATGTATCTTCCTTTTTTCCTGCTTACAGTTTGTTTATATTCAAGTAAATTCGCACTGATCAACTAAAATTTTGTTTATTTACTGCTAGAAGGGAAAATTACACAAATCAAATAACAAAATAAATTCATGCACCAAAACGACAAATTATGATAATCTGTCAAAAGTAATTAGAGATGTGAAAATACATATTTATACTCGGTATCAAGTGTAACTCTTTACTACTTAGAATAACGAACATCTATAGAAAAAAATCTAAGAATATTAGAAAAGTGATTTTGACTTCTAAATATTATATATTAACATTATAAACTAATCAATACTCTTATTTAAGCATTTTTGAGTTGTAGTACATTTTTTATATTACTAAATATTTTTCATCTGAATCACACTTTCCTTGAGATGGCGTTGACTTTGACATTTGTTACTGTCAAAACATTTTGTGACACACATACACAAAGTTAACAATACGCGTATTATGCTATCGATCAAGCAAAATATTTTGTGATTAAGTAAATATAAAGCAAATCCAAAAAGTAAAAGAAAAACAAAAATATTCCAATAATGCATGTTTACGATTTATGTCGCATTTGTTTAACGGAGGATATTAACACAAGCAAAATGCAACCTCTGTTTGAAACCGAAGATGATACATGCAACGAAATTGTGCAGCAAATAGAAGTTTGTGGTGGAATAGTCGTAAGAATTATGCTTAATTACCTTGTACTATTATATGGCAGCATATAAATTAAGGTGTTCTTTTATACTAACAGTTGAAGCCACACGAAGAGTTTCCAAAAATGATTTGCGTGCAGTGCCTAGAAAAGTTGAATGTGTCATTTAAGTTCCGTTCCATGTGTCAAGCAAGCGAACACGCACTTTTGGACGCTATAGTAAAGGTAATAGAGGAAGATTGTAGGTTTAATTTAATCATGATTATAATTGTTAATGCATTATTCAGTCCGAAATGAAGACGGAACCATTAGACTATGAGGGCGCACAAATCATATCTAAACATGAAGAAGATAATGAAGACGAAATGTTCTTTGATATGCATACTGAATTTATTGATGCACAGGAGGTGCATCTAGAGGATATTACTGAAACCGTTGAAGAAGAAGTGCTTGAATCTGATATGGAACCCAATACTGAAAGTGCTGAGGAATTTATTGAATACACGGACAGTGAATATTTTGAAGAAGAATTGCCTAAATCCATAATTAAGAAGACTGCTACGCCAACATATATACAAAGACAGCCAGTAACTAGCGACAATTTGGTTCGTAAGCGAGGACGGCCAAAAACAAAACCCGAGGGGATCTCATTAAAATCGGAATTACATAGTGGTAAGAAATCAAATCGAGGCAGAAAAAAGAAGGAAGAACCTGAAGTTGCAAGTATAATGTGTGAGATATGCGGGAACATATATTCGAAACGTAATTTGTTAAAAATGCATATGAGACGTCATATGGCCGAAAAGCCCTTCGAATGCGAGTAAGTGAAGTACATTACAAAGGACCAACCTTTTTCTTATTTTATTTTGATTACAGAATTTGTGGGAAAACTTTTGCATGCCCTTCCGAAATTGGACGTCATATGCGTGTGCACACTGGAGAAAAACCTTACATTTGTAAATATTGTGGACGAACCTTTGCTGATCGGAGTACAAATATAAAACACGAAAGGTTTGTTTCAAAAATTAACTAAAAATCTTAAGTTGGAATCTACATAAGTCTTTTAAACAGAATACATACAAATGAACGTCCGTTCACTTGTCAAACATGCGGTAAATCTTTCACTTATTCTAATGTTCTGAAAAATCATATGTTAACTCACACCGGCGAAAAACCATTCCCGTAAGTGTCACTTTGCTATAAATATTTCTATAAATCAAAAATGATTGAACTTCGTTGTAACTCTATCTACAGGTGTATACCATGTAATAAGACGTTCTCACGTAAACACCAACTGGATCAGCATATTGCAACTATAACGCATCAGCAAACAGTCAGAAATCTAACTACAACGGACGTGAAAGTGCAACATATGCTACAAGAAGATGAGCCTAATCAGCATGTTTCTAACATAAACCACCATCAAACCCTTCATACAATTAGCGCAACGAATATCAAAGTGGAACATTTGCTACAACAATTCAATCCTAATCAACATATTACCACTATTACACAAGGCCAAGACGACAGAAATCTTTCTGTTTCGCATATGATAGAGGAAGAAATTGATCAAACCTGTGAAAGGCATATTGAAGAGGTAGATGAGGATGCTGAACAACAAGATAGCGATGTATACATAAATACTGAATAATTTGATTTTGATTCGATATGCATACATTTGTATATTTCTTTACACTTAAATATCAATATATACATAATTAAAAGGTACTTTAAGTAACTATATATCTAATATGTATGTAAATTACTTAAATAGCGGTTATGATCTACTTTCATACGAAATCATTTTATAGTCAATGAAATGCGCCCTCCAACCGCACTTCATTGAATAAACAACTGGATTAAAAAATAATAAATTAATAACCCTTAAATTATATTTTCTCACGCACCAGCATTTGTCTACACTCCGTTCAGAACTTTTCGAACTAAATGAGTGAATTCACTTCGTTTTTAAGTGTTCAAAGACGGTTTTGTTAGTGAAAAACATTTGACTTTTTGATTTGTTTGTTGTTGGCGTTCAACGTTTTGTTTGTGGATCAGAGAACGTGTATGTACGATAAGGTGCGTTTGCCGTTGGAAAGATTTATTGCAAAGCGTACATCTGAAAAAAAAAAATACTTTAAAATTATTCTTTTTTTTTAACAATATAAATACTTGAAGGAGCGTTCTCCAGTATGCACAAGCATGTGGTTCTTTAAAACATATGATGTTGTGAACGCTTTACCACATTGTGGGCACCCAAATGGACGTTCGTTTGTATGTGTACTAAAATGTAACAGTATTTGAGTCCAGTGAGATAAATGTGTAAGTGATTTGTAAGAAATTACCGCTCATGCTTAATTCTTGTACTATAGTCCGTGAAACGACGCTCGCAATACTGACAAGGGAATGGACGTTCACCGGTGTGTCGGCGCATATGTCGTTTAAGTTCGCCCTCGGTAAAAAATTTATTCGGACAAACTCTGCAAGTAAGAAATTAATTGTAAAAAATACGCTTGATCTATTCAAGTTCTATAATAAACTGACTCGCATTGTAGAGGCTTTACTCCAGCATGTCGTTTGATATGTGAATAAAAATGGCTACGATACTTAAAATTATTACCACATTGATCACATATATATGTTCGTGGTTTATTCTGCTTTTCTTCTTTAGCTTTCGTCTTCTGATTATCATCGCTCTCTGGATCTTCCCCATTGTTGTTTGCCTTAACTGGCTGAGAGATAATTTCTTCAGGATCTCCATCTTTTTCCTCATTTTCTTCCATTGCTGCTCTTGTTTTATTCGATGGCAAGAGTTCGTAGTCGGAATTTTTCAAGGACTGATTTTCCAACTCTACTTGGGAATCATCGTGCTCCACTTCACCTTCATTAAGTGCATCGAAATCACATTCACTTTCTACTGCAACTTGTAAAATATAACCCGAACGGGTATTGAAGTCCAAATCTGCTGTTTCAATTCCCTTACTATATGACAAAAATTCATCCTTCACTGAAGTAGATTCCTTTTCCATGGCGCTAGCAATTTGTCTCTGCCTGTTTTCATTTTCCTTAGCATATGACAAAAATTCAACCTTTACTGAAGTAGATTCCTTGATGGAGTTATCACTGGAAATTTGTTTCTGTCTACGTTTCTGATCGAAATGACACATGTATTCTGAACTGGAAAAATACGTTTGCGCTGAAATGCAACGATTACGAAATTCGTAAGCCCGTTCCAATTCTTTTTCGCAATCCGAACACATTGCGGACGGTAAATTGCTGAGATTTTTTAACTGTAACAAACACAAGAAAAGACTTATTGGGAATATTCTCAAATATATTTTAGTACCTGGATATTAGTTAGTTGGAATATCCTTCGAAGTGCTGATTTTCTACTTCTGTCAAAGAGCGAAGTCGTGGTTTTGTTTTCACAGCATCCCGCGCAAAGCCTGCATAGTTTCAAATCTTGTCGCATCTTAAGTACTTATTTTTTAATTTTTATGTTTTATATCTACTAATAATCAAAATAATATACAACTCGTATTTGTTGATAACCAAAATGTAAATAAAACAAAATATTTATATTTGTAGTGTTGCCATCATCATTAATCATGAAAACAATAAAAATATTCTAGAATAATAATATATGAATTTTTAGTTTTTATTTTTATACTATACACTTGTTTTTGTAATATATCACTTGTCATTTACAAGATGGTTTGACTTCATAATTGCTGTATAGTTTATAAAAAAATATTGTGAGGAAACTCCCATACCAAAACCAAAACACAGAATGACAAGCCTTACAACGAAGCAACACTTTAAACATTGTGCAAAAGTTATGCACCTTAAAAATTCAAATAAATACTACTTGCAATGAGTAAACGCTCGTTAAATTGCTTATTTGGCTGTTTGGCTGCTAATTCTCGATATTGTCGAAACTACAGTTACAAAGCAGTGCGTCGACCGGATACTGCAATATTATCCCGCAAATTGACAGCGCCACAGGTGGAGTCAAAACCAGATGAACTTCAAGCACCAAATGATTTAACTAAACATTTAAGAGCAAAAATATTGGCAACAGGACCGATTACAGTAGCGGAGTATATGCGCGAAGTGCTAACCAATCCCTTAAGTGGATATTACATGAATCGAGATGTTTTCGGACGCGAAGGAGATTTCATCACATCACCGGAAATTTGCCAAATTTTCGGCGAGGTATACCTCTTTCACATGTTTGTATATAATTGATGCACGTTTTAATATTTTATAACAGCTAGTGGCTGTTTGGGTCGTAAGTGAGTGGCGAAAACTGGGTAGTCCAACTCCATTTCAAGTTGTTGAGCTTGGGCCTGGTCGGGGTACATTGGCACGCGATGTTCTAAAAGTCTTGACACAATTTAAACTCGCCGGACAATTTTCTATGCATATGGTGGAGATAAGTCCCTATTTAAGCAAAGTGCAAGCTCAACGTCTTTGTTTTAGCAGCGAGATTGTAAACGACGAAAATTCTTCTCACTACTTGACAGGTAAAACAGCAACTGGTACGAAAGTATTCTGGCACAAGCGATTGGAGGATGTCCCAAACGCATTTTCCATAATATTGGCACACGAATTCTTCGATGCTTTACCAGTGCATAAACTACAACGAGATGAAAAATATTGGAAGGAAGTCTTAATTGATGTCAATGACAGTAATGGCAACGATTTCGATAATAAACAACAGTTTCGTTATGTAATCTCAAAATCTCAGACCCCAGTATCACATTTGTTCACGTCAATTACTGGAGAGACACGTGATTGCCTTGAGTATTCATTAGATACAGATCGTATTATTAATATCATAGCGAATAGGTTTGAGAGTGATGGTGGTATTGCGTTAATAATGGATTATGGTCATTTTGGTGAAAAAGGAGACACATTCAGAGTGAGGAAAATTCATGTTGTTTCATTATTTAAATTTATATAACCTAATTATATAGGCTTTTAAAAGTCATCAACTACATGAACCACTACTAGCTCCTGGCACAGCGGATTTAACGGCTGATGTAGACTTTAGACAAATTAAACGCGTTGCAGAAGAAAATGGCAAAGTACTTTGTTTTGGGCCTGTTGAGCAAGGCTGCTTCTTAAAAAATATGGAAGGCGAGGCTCGTCTTGAGGTAATAAAACTTTAATGCAACTATTGGTATTTTTATTTAATTACTCCCTTGTATTCAATGCCAAAATGTATCTTCTACAGAAATTGCTTTCAAATGCTTTGCCTGAAAATCGTGATGCCATTAGAAGTGGTTATAAAATGTTGACAGATCCGGAACAGATGGGCAGACGTTTTAAATTCTTTTCGATATTTCCAGCCGTATTGAAAGAACACCTTAAAAAATTTCCAATCAGTGGCTTTTATTAATATGTAAACAATTATATTCAGAGTTTGTTTAAATAATAGATATATTAGATAATTTATTAAACTTTTGTTTTGTTACAAATGTTGATACTGTTAACAATATAGTTTTTTGGTTACACGCACACACATATTGTACATGGTGCAAATGCAAGATTTTATTTTTTTTGGAATGCGTTATTAATCGTCTGCATCTCGGCTGGTGTTAACTGCAACACAGCACTTATAGCATTCAACATATGCCGCTTGCCATCTGGATCTCGTGTTACAATATAACTAATGATCACGTTCTTCAAATATTCCAGATTTGCTCCTTCTCGTGTTTTGCAACGCTCCAGCCTAAAAATAAAATATATATGTAGTTTTAATTGTTAACAAAATGTTCAATGGCATATTGACCTGTCGACTTGCTCCTCAAGTAATGCTATCTTATCGCAGAGATCCTCCTGTGCGTTCACCTTCTCCTGTATAGCCTTACGCAAACTGGATTCAGCAACATATTTTGCTTTTCGCAATGCGGCTATTTCGATATCTTTCCGAGCTATCTCATTGGCGTAGTGTAGCATATGGCAGTTTTCACCGACTGAAAGCTTCTTCGATTTAATTGGAACCTTTGAGCTCAATTGTGTGTTGCCACTCCCTGCTCCAACTCCATCATTACTCTCAGCATCGGATGCTGAAGTGGGCAAGTTCTCAGAATGGACGTCAACGGTCGAAGGAGATGTTACATTATGAAAAATTTCAAAAGATGTCTGCAATGTTTTTATTTCTTGCTCCTTTTCATCGAGCAGTTGCAAGGATCGTTGCCTTTGCTTTTGTAATTGTTGTTCCAAATCAACCACTTTACAACGTGTCTCATTCTCCAACTCACTTAATTTATTTTTCCATTTAGCACGTTCTTCTTTTAGTGCGTTTCTCATTTTTTCTGCCTGGTTTTTTAGATCTAGTTCTTGCTCATCGATATTACGGTTCAGTACTTTAACTTTTTCTTGCAAAGTAGATATATGCGTTTTTTGGCTATGTAAACGATCTTGTTGTTGTGCCAGTTCGGCCTTACAAGAGTCGTATTGGTGTTGTAAGCTAGCTAATTCCTCATGACATTGTGTGTGCTCCGCGCTGACTGAAAATAATTTACTTATATCGACAGGATTTGTACTACGCGAATTTTCAGCCAACAACAACTTTTTCAGATGTATAATTTCATCAACTATAACTGAAATATCATAGGTTATATTACTTTTCCTACGTCGAGATTGATCCACATCGAAAGAGTTTAGCTCGCTTGGCAAACTCGATTGTGAATCAGAACTTCGTTCTAACTCCTGTAGTTTCTTTCGTAGCACATGTATGCTTTCTTGGTCCTGTTGTCGTAGACGATCATAGTTTCCAACGGTTGCACTTAGCTCGGCTAAACGCTCCTCTAAATTGGCGACACGATCTTCGTGTAAAGCTGCCTGGCGTCTACTTTGATCTTCTGCTTGCAGCACACGTCGCTGTTCATTCTTTATTGCAATTGCGTGTTGTTCCTTAAGTTGTTGCATTTGTTGCTGTACTTGTTTTAATATAATCATATTATCTGTTGGGTCACCGACATCTTTCGCGGTAAGCTGCGAGCTATTACCTCCCAATTTCATTTCTTTCAACTGTGCTTTGCTCTCTTTTAGTTGTGCTTGTAGCTCGCGTATTCGGGCATTCTCCGTTTCATTATTGGCGAATTGTGTTTTGAAATTGTTTAATTGCATTTCAATATTTTCCTTCAGATGTCTTTCATCAGCATATAGCTTTTGTAACTCTCGTATCATTATCATCTGATTATTTGTTTCTTTTTCCCGCTCCTGACATTCTATTATCCACTTTGCCTTAATTTCATCAAGGTGAGCCTTAGCTTTAACTTCATTCTCTTTAATCGTCTTCTTTAAATCGGCGATGAAATCATCCTTCTGTGTTAGTTGACCTCGTAAATGTTTTTTATCAGCCTGAAAGGATGCTTCCATCCGTGACTTCTCTGCTGATAAAGTAGCCAATGAATTCATCAATGTCATGATCTGTGATTGCAATTGTTGTTTTTCATCTATCACACAGTTTGAATCATCTGGGGGTGCTATATCGGGGTCGTCAACCTTTTTAGCGTCGAGAGCATCTGAAATGCCTCTTGAGGAGACATCTGAAGATGCTTTTTCGTTATTAGTTTCTTTCGAAGTTGTTAGTGCAGCCAAGCTTGATTCAAGAGCCTCCTTTTCTTTTAACAAGCCTTTATATGCGGTGACCACATCTATTGATTGTGAAATTATACAATTTTTTGTATTTTTTCTAATAGTATCATAGTTACCTTTCAAGCGCTTTTCATATCGAATTAGCTGCTCCTTTTGTGAAGACACCAAAGCCTCTAATTCACGTTTATTACGATCCATTGTATGGAAAAAATTTACATTTTACCAAATAAATAATTTATACTCTATTCGTTTACGTCGACAGAAAACAGCTGATGATCATGATTTTGTTTATTTATTTTTTGTTCATTAGTAGAAAGGGTGTTGCCATTTAAACACATAGTTTGCAGTCAATTTGATAGAGGCTGTTAATAAACCAACGATTACCTTCATCCCGCCCAAATGATGTCAGGAGCACCACCACAAAAGTTCGTAATAAGCGGAGTCAAGAAAGGAAATAAGTGGTGCTAAGGTTAAGCGAGATAAACGTAAGTGGTCGCAGAAACACTGGACCCAAAAGTCAAGGAGAAGAAACGGGTCCGCCAACAAAACGCGCACAATAATCACAGAAGTTAATTAAGGAGGAAAGCAATGAAGAAGATTATACTAAAACACAAATAATGAAATATAAAATCAAGGATACTCCGCCGTCCGATAAGAAACAGAAAAAACCTACAGGATATCTTTGTAACGAATATCTGCAAATAGTTACGGGTAAACTATCACTAATACAACATAGGAAAGTGCATAGTTATCTTGAATCGTTACATGTGACATGACAATAAGGATGACAATAACAATAAGGATGAAATATTTCACACTTTATGACGTGTCTATCAATTTTAGTCCCCCACCTGAGTTGAGATAAAATTGTATAGTTCGTCATTATTTGGGGTTACAAACCAGACAAATTGTTTCATATTAAAAAGTTAAATTCTTATGTATTTTTTATTTAAAAACAAATCGGCATTTTACTTTATTATTAAAATAATTCATTGTCCTTCTACTTCATCTTCGGCTTGCATTTGTGCTATTAGCCTTTTCCGTTCCTCAGCTTGTCGAAGTTTGCGCATAACCAAATCTTCGTAATCAAGAGAAGACCCCACTTGACTATCAGCTGCTTTTGTCATAGGTGGTATTACCCACTCAAGATGTAGGGGATTTGCTAGACGACCCTTTTCATAGGACAGTGCTAATTCGGCAGCTTCAAGAGTCTTAAACTCTACAAGTGCACTGCCCTTCTTTTTTGACATTACCAACGCAACGACTTCTCCATATTTCTTTAGAAAATTTTGTAAAATTCCTGGTGTGTATCCACCGTTATCGTCATCTTTTCTATCTGATTTCCATTTTATTTTAATTCTATGCGCAGATGAGTCAAACGACTTTTCGCTCTGTGCCTGCTGGTTTTCAGCTATTGTACGCAGCAATTGTTCTCGCATTAGACGTTGTTCTTCTTGCAGTAGTTTAGAACCTTCACGCCGCAGCCGCTCAATTTGGTCTTGCAACACTTCTTCATCACTTTTGGAAACCGTGGCATATGGTTGTGTACTCTGCAGTTTGTGTAGTGCATCCCGTTCGCGCTGTTCCAAATCAGCTTTCAGTTTTTGTCGTTTACTATCCAACTGCTTATTCCGTAATTCTGCTGCTTTTTTAGCTTTTAGCACTTTGTCATAAGCAGTGCGGGCTGACGCATCAGTGAGTATTTCCAAGGCTTTCGATAATTCATGGAAAAGTTCTGCCGCCTTGGGATTGTCCGGATTTTTGTCAGGATGGCATTCAAGTGCTTTTTTACGATAAGCTTTTCGTATATCAGATTGCTCAGCTTCAAGATCAATCCCGAGTAGATCGTAAAGGTTTGTATCACCAAATTTAAGAGCAGACATTGTTTTTAAATATTAAATCAATTATTATATTAAAATCAATTTATTATCAATTTTGTTTTGATTGTTAATTTTTCTTTGAAATTTTCTAAAATTCTTCCAATAAGACTTGTTCGATTTAAGAATGTTTACCAACTTTTGCATAAGTAATTCAGAAATGTCATTCTTGTCAAAACGAACAGTGCTAATAGAACAAATGACAGCAATTTCATCAACATGCTTTTCTCATTATTATTGCTATTTTCAGCAACGTGAATTTTAGTAATAATTACTAATACTTTTTACACAATTTATTATGTGAAAACGATAATACAAAATGAGTGTTTATCACGATGAGGTCGAAATCGAAGATATGGAATATGACGAAGAAGAAGAGGTTTATTACTACCCATGTCCGTGTGGCGATCGATTTCAGATAACCAAGGTACTAAAATATTTTAATGAATATTGAAAATCATAAATATTTCATATTTTTAAGGAAGAACTTATGGAGGGTGAAGAAGTAGCCACTTGCCCCAGTTGTTCCCTTATTATTAAAGTAATATATGATGCGGTAAGTGATACACTGGTACACAGACGTGATTAATTATGAATAATACTAAATTTTATTTATACTTAATAGACTATGTTTAAAGCAGAGGAAGATGAAGAGACCGTGCTCAATGATAAAATGAAAGAAATGAAATTGGAAAAGCACTGAGAATTCAATTTCTTTTGTAAAAAGACTTCTATATTTCTGTAATATATTATATATATATATGTTGACTAGAGTAAACAATTACGCCTTCTGGCTTATCTTACACATACATATTTTCAATATTTGTTTGCAGTAGTAAATTTTTATTCAGCTTACTTCTAAAATTTAAACATTATTGGAGTTAAAAAATATTAATATTCGTTAAATACTGCACGTACATATGTGTATGTATATGGAATATAGGCCCTCATCTCTACCTAATTTTACATTAAAAGATTCAAGCAAAATAAATAATTTCTAATATATTGTATACATATCAACAGTTAAATAATTTTAATAACAAAAGATGAAATAATTTATTATGATAGAAAATAAATGACAGTGCTAAAAGATTTAATTAAATTAATATGTATTCATACGGCTTTGTGGGAGAAATGCTGTCTAACCAACTGATTGTACAAGTTTATGAAAACGTTATATTTCTTAAATTGTAAATCATCTTTAAATTTTATATTGTTCTGAAAACAAGTATTTTATGATGTGAACCTAACATTTCTATTCAAATAGTTCAGGGGGAAACCAGGAACTATTGTATTGGATTTTCTTATAATACTACGTATAATATGTAATACAACTTTTCCGCTTACATTTCTTTCCGCTATTGAAAGCTTATTGTTTTACTATTTCTTTCGAATTATTGAAAAACACCTAAAAGCGTTGAAGAATACACATTGAAACTCTTATAAATATGTTGTAAATACCAGACCAGTACATACTTTACTTTAACATCCATTTAAGCGAAAAAGTTTACTAGGTTTGTTCTCCGAAAATCTGTGCTCTTTTTCAATATTTAGGTAATCGAAGAAAGACTTATTCTTGATTTTTATGTATGAGACATTTTCTAATGTAAGGTGCTTAAAACTGTTGGTTGTTTACATGGACGGGTATTTAGCAATACTACTGCTCTAACCAGGATCCAGTCGTGGCATTGGGCGCCTTCAACTATAAAATTTGAAACAATTATTTTATATAGAATTATACAAATTTTCTAAACTTACTTTTATGTTAAATTGTTTCATTGTATTCTCTAGAGCAACCGCATTTCCCGAAAAATAAGCAGCTATTGCATTATGAAGTAATACTAGCTGTTTATGCATCACTTTAATCTATAATGAAAAGAATTAGCACTTTACGGGTATGAAATTAGAACATTCAAATTTAAGATACGCACTCTATTTTCGTCTAGAAATTGCATTTTCACGGCGACATCGGCACGTAATTTTTCATAAAGTTCCTTATGATGAGAAAAGTTTTTCTGCGCCTCTTCGGCGACAGGACTCTGTGGCAATTCAGGTTTTGTGTTTTCTAAATCCATACGATACGCGTCAAACTCCACTCTGAAAATATAGAATTGGTATTATAAAGTTTTAATTATGGTAAATACTGTCGTACCTGGCTATTTCATATTGTTTGATTGTGAGTAACGTATCATCGATAGTTTTATTGCACAATGTATTCACTGATGAAATGAAAAAATTCAGAGCACTCAGCAGCAACTCACCGTTCTTTGTCAGATTTCGTTGCGTTTCAGAATTACATGTAAATTCTTCTTGTAATTCTGGACTTTTCTGTGCTAAATCAGCAAATGCCTCGGCCAATGCATGTTGAGTTACTACTACATGATGAAAATGAGAACTGAAAGCTCGCGTCAGACGTAAAATAGATAAATATTTCCGCTGTGTTTCTCGCAACTGTTCAATTTGCGCTTCCAACTCTGAGTCAACAGTACGTTGCGATTTACCTAATTTTTCTAACATAATCTGTCGAGTACATTTGTAAGTTGATATGCTCCAATTCTTTATACTGTCGATTTTTGAAGCCCCCGTACGTAAAAGACCGGCGTCCATGCCGTTCTGGGGGCTAGTTTGTGTCATCGGTGTAGCGGGTGCTGAAAAAATTAAAGTTGTGAAAATTTCCGATAGCGTTCGTCAAAAAATATACCTGAATGATTATGCAGTGGTAGACTATTTGGGGGCATAAACGGCCGGCCTTCGGTCCCACTATGTATTGCACTACCACTTTCATTCATCGGCGGTGTGTCTTTTAGCATCTCGTGAATGCTGCGTTCTGTATGCAACGAATGGGCCATTTTGTTGCAGTAGATGAGTTTTCTCGTGTTTCCAATGACTAATTGGAGAAGTAACTTAAAATGATATCTAATTTATATATATATATTTATTATAAGATGAATTTTTATATTTTTCAGTCATTAATGAAGTTCTATTGGTTCAATAACACCGCCAGTCGGTGATGAGATATGCGGGAAAGAAATAAACAAAAATCGATTTTAAACAGTAGCTCTTACGGAAAATGTTGAATCCCACAATACTTTTCAACAGGTGCAATTATGTTGCCTATTGAATAATTTTTCACTATGGTGTAACACCAATTTAGTTGTTTTTATCCAATTTGAATTATCTTATACAAAGAAAATTTTTACATACGACGCCTGAATTTTTTCTACCGATGACAGAGCAACGAAACTGTCGCTAAGCAGTGTTGCTGTGATTTTAATTCAAAGACAGGCTTTTCCGAATATCTCCCATTTTATATAATTTGAATTTTTAAGTTTTACGTGAACGGTTTGTTTAACACTGAATATAATAAAAATATTGTTTAGGTTAAACGAGTTTTGTTGGAAAAAAAATAATATTTTATATATAAAATAAAAACAAAATACACTTATAAGAAAATTTTCTAAGCGGCTTACAACACTGTCACTCAGATGATGATTGTATGATATATAAAGAACGATAAGTTTATAAATGCAATCCCTAATATACTTATGTGCAAAACGATATTACTAAAAAACTCTCTACAATTTATTTTCATTTCAAATAAATATATCGCGGTTTATAACAAATACATTTGATTTAAAAATTAAGCTTTAAGAAGTACTTTTGCAGTGGTTTCGTGTATTTTAAGATAAATACAAATTTTAAAGCAGAATCCATTGCGAAAGTTGCTTCGGGCAAATTTTATCACAACGTTGGAATTAAGATACTTTAAAAGCCAGGTGTATTAATTGAGGCTAGTTCTGAAATAACCAATGTGACCAATCCAATTTCTAAAAACAAAATATTTGCAAAAGTTGGATTCCATCAGGTTGGATGTTTTAAAGAGCAGCCTTTAGTCGACATTTGCTAAGTAAAGAAAGCCACAAAGAAAAAGAAAAACAGTATATAGATTATACTTTTCCAAAAAATAATAAACAATGTCTAGCGAAAGTGATTTCATTCAGCGTTCCTTGCCATCGCCTTCAACGTCGCCACAACTTGTCAAAAAAATACGGCTCGATGAACAGGCTCTCCACGAGCAGGCAACTGCTATGAAAGAGAAAGGCTTCTCCCTAAGCGCTATAGAAGAAATGAAAACTCGTGTTGAGGAGAACAACCAAAGCGGAACACTGGATCAGCAATTGCGTCAGTTCCAAGTATTGGACGAAGTACAGGGATCTGGATCTGAAGATTCTGGTAAGTTGTGTTTAAACCATGTGTAAGGGTCCCCATTTATCCATTTAATTTTCTTTGTCAGAAATTGCAAGTGAAAATGGCGATACAAATTTTGATAATGGCGACGGATATGAATCCTCTGATTTGGATATAGATGACAATGAAATTGAAAATTTGCTTAACGAAAATTTACCTGATGATTTGAAAGAGCCGAAAAAACCCAAATATGAAGAGCGATTTAAAACAGTATTAGAAGGTTAGAGCGAAACCTGTTATTATAATAAAAAAATATTTAATTAAATTATGATTTTAGAGAAAGGCCACAACCATTTTGAAGTGTTGCCGGAAGGTTGGGTGCAAGTAACACATAACAGCGGTATGCCTCTCTTTTTACATAAACAATCTCGTGTCGTGTCGGCGTCAAGACCATACTTTCTTGGACACGGTAGCGTAAGGGTAAGATAATAAACGTCATTTCAGCAAAATTGTATATATACATATGTTAGAAGCAAGTACATTATTTGTAGACCTTATTAACTGACACTATAAAATAGTTGACTAATAAATTGTATAGCCTGTCCAATATTATATATTAATATATTAAATTTATACGTAGACAATATGTATTATTGAAATCTTACTTCATCCTTAGAAACATGCCATTCCATTGGGCGCAATTCCTTGCCTAAATTATAGACGAGCCGTTGACGAAGAGGAGACGGAGCGTTTGAAACAAAAAACCGCAGAGAAAAATTCAGGGATGCAAGCAGAAGAGGTCGTCGAAACCAACTCTGGTAAAGTTCCTAAATGTCCGTTTGCTGGTGCCAACGTTAGCGCAGTTGTTTCTACAGACTCCAGTCAGTTCGCGCAGGTTTCATCCTCTACGAATGGAAAAGAGATGGACATAAGCGAACCTTCTGCAACAGCAATATCTGACACACCTACAGCCATCGCACCAACATCAGCGAACACAGCGGATCTGGCGGCTAATGTAGCAACATTAAAGAGTCTAGTGCCGCCTGCGAAAATTGTCACCGTCACTGAGAATACACAAAAGGAGTCACTGACTCCCGAACAATTGAACCAATACTGTGCGAAACTATTCAAATTCAAAGTGATACGTGTTTTACGTTTTCGTTCCTGGAATGCGCGACGTAAATTTACAAAAAATCGGAAACATATTAAAAATTTGCAACGACCGACTCTGCCGGATGGTACGAAACTAATTAAATTTCCAATATTGGCGCCAACTGGCGATACAAATGCGAATACTCGTGGTCGAAAAGAATGGATTATGAATCCAAATGGAAAAAGTTATGTCTGTATATTGCATGAGTATGTGCAGCATGCTTTGAAAAAGCAGCCAACATATGAATTCAAAGAATTGGAAAATGCAGCAACGCCCTACTCTGCAACGGTATCAATCAACGATTTGAAATATGGCACTGGCTATGGTACCAGCAAAAAACAGGCCAAATCAGATGCTGCGCGTGAAACATTGGAGATACTTATACCAGAAATGAAGGACAAAATTACGGGTATTAAGCAAGATAAGAATGCACCGAAAAATAATCACAAAGATTTATCAGTAAGTTAATTTTACTATGAAAATAGTTAAAATATTTGTAAAAAGTAAATAATATTCCTCTATTTTCAACAAACTAGGTTTTTGACGATATTAAAATACAAGATCCACGTGTAGCAGAATTTTGTAATAAGACAACAGAGCCCTCGCCTCATGCTATATTGCTGACTTGTCTCCAGCGGAATTTTGGTCTTGGCGATGTGCAGATAAATTACGAAATTAACCGTACGAAAAATAAGAAAAATGAATTTACCATGACTGTGGGCAAACACACGGCCAAAGTGTTATGCAAAAATAAGCGTGAGGGCAAACAGCTGGCTTCACAGGCGATTTTACAGGTGCGTTTTTTTCAGATAATTCGGTATTTTCAAATTCTTAAAAAGGTTTATTATTATTTTATATAATATTTTTCATAAAAATGTCATTTTCATTTTTCAGATTTTACATCCGCATATTAAGACATGGGGCTCCCTATTGCGTCTGTACGGCAACAATTCAATAAAGACGTTCAAAGAAAAAAAGCTGGAGGAGCAGGAGATCACGGTACTGCAAAGCAAAGCTGCGATAAATCAGCCAAATTACGCTATTCTTGACAAACTAAAAGCAGAAATGTTAAAATTAGCGGAAAAGAATAAATCGGTTGTATCAATGGGCACCTTTGTGCCACCCTGTGATGTTGACCTACCATCATCCTCTGGTTCTAATCTCAATAATGTAGAACTATAATCTTCAAACTGAAATTTTGTGTGGGGTTTTTTATGACTGATATCAAATGTGACTGAAGAAATGAACAAATTAATATTAATCAAATTAAGTGATTTATTGTAATAGAATCGCCGTAAAAGTAAACTAAGGTCGTTTATGTGCGTGTTGAGGCCTAAAAATTCGATGTTACTTTTAGCACTTTGAAAGTTTTAATATTCTGGCATACAGTTATAAAAATCTGGAAATGAGACGCTTTCTGAGTTGTACTAAAATTTTTCGATATAAGGAATCGTGATTTGAGTATATATAAATTGCTATCTATTGATAATAATACCAACTTGAGCTTCAATCTTAGTTAAAAACATTGCGATGTTTCTAAAAAAACTTAATTTTTACATATTAGGCAAAAGAAATTATAAAAATTAAAATAAACCAATGTATCTGGTAGGTTAAATGGCATAATATAGATTTCTAAAGCAATTATAGATCATTAAAGTCCATAAATAAAATAAAATGTACATTTTCCACAAAGGTGGCAAATAACCAATGCATTCTTTATAATAGTTAGTTTGTTTTATAAGAAATGCCTTTACATTGAGTCTCTGTATGCATATACATATATCAGGAATATATTATTATTGTGAATTATTATGAAAATAAATATTCGTACAACAATAAAATAATATTTGTGCTTGCTTTTAATACTGACGTAAAAAATCCTTTGTGATAAACAAATGTGTTAAGCGGTTTAAGTTGGGTTAGGTACAACACGGAAGTGTCCCTTTAAAAAGTTGTACCAAACAATTTGTTAAGCTATAGAAGATATCACAAAGCCTTTGGATTTAAATTGTTTCTACTGATAAATGAGTTTTGATAAGATGTCGAATAATTGAATTAGAATACACGATAAATAAAAATGTTTTCTGAACTGAATAAAATAAATTTAATAAAATCCTTACTTACACACTTTTATTTTCTGTACATCAACTAATAACAACGATCCTATATACGGTTCTGTTGTCTATGTCCAGTTATATTGTATAAGTGCATTGAAAAATTTTCTATTAGTATATAAGACTATTCTTAGACAACATCACCTCCTTGAGCAAACAACTTCAAACCTTGGAGGCATTTTGGGAAATCTTGTAGGATAAGTATTTGGCTGAGAAGACCGGAATGGACGACAAATCGGGAAGCTCATCAATTTCTAAAAATTGTAAGCAATATATAATTTTCATAACTGCAGGTAATTATTATAAGATATACAATTTGTTATATTTTTATTTATTTGTGTGAATATAATTAAGTGTTAATGGACACCAATATACTATTTCCCAATATTTTTGCAGATTTTTGTTTTTAAATGCAGTTATTTTTAAATAAATAAAGTCAATTAATAAAAATCAACCATAAATGTTTTTTATAAACAATATATTGATAATTTAAGAGAATATAACAAATGATAAGAGAACTGCTGAGCGAAAATAAAAAACGCAGCGAAAAATGAGGCGAAACTGTTTTTGTTATTTCATTTTTTTCATATATTTAAATGAAATCGAATGACGAATTAGAAATTGCTAAATTCCGGGAGTAGTTGCTTGTTATAAGTATTTATTTTTTAATATTATGGTCTAATTTCAATAAATAAAATCGGCATAGTTTAATTGCGTTAACCACATTAAAACATTACATGCATACATACCAATTTACATATTCGCTTCGACGTGAGCGTACAGAGTGTAAAGAGCAAGCAAACAAAAACAAATATACGTATTGGCTTTGCATATGCGACGAAATGCGAATAGGCGAGACCTCGTGAACAACAACGAAGCAAAATAGCCAGGGAAGACCGACAGACGGACAGACAACAACGAGCCATGGCCGCGCGAGCGACGACATAAACGCTAATAATATTGGAAATTGTATAAAAAATAAATGAAAATTTATTAGTAAAGTTAGAAAAATGGTTTTGTTTATAAATTGAGTGAAAATCTGCATATTTTGGTGAATCAATTTTTAATTCATGGAAACTTGATTATTTTGAACAGCAAACCGTAAGCAAAAAATGGACTAGAAAAAACTAAAACGTCAAATATGTACATATAAATTTGTGTGTATAAATGTACGTTTGCACTTACAAATAAGTGAACGATTTGATTTGCGAATCGTGAAGGCGACAAAGTCGACGAAGAAGAGCGATTTCAAGTATTGAACATTAAAAAGTAAAATTATATGAGTACATATGCATAAAACAATTATTCTTGCTTATATGTACCTAAATATTACTAGTGTTGACAGCGTGGAAACGGTGTGGATTGTAGGCAAATCGTGGGAAATGCATTGATGGCACCCACTGACATTCAGTTCTTACAAAGCTTACAAATAGTAGTTTGCAAATATTGGTTTATTAATCAGATTAGAGGAACCATACTTTTCAAAGCAATCATAAATTTTGCCCTGTAGACTTTATAAAAGCTTGAAGCTATATCCCGGCAAAGAAATCGATACAACGCCATAGTCCTGCTGGTCAGCAGTGACAGCTATTTCAAGCAGCGGAAGCAACATACATACATATATGTATGTAAATCACATAAAGCAGGCTATTGGACTGTTGGAAATAAGGAAGAGCTGGCACTCCATGGTTACGAATGTAAGCTACTCACGAAACTCAGCAGGTCACGACAATTGAGAAGAGTGGTAAAAGGAGTGAGTGCGGCTGTAAGATCACGACAACTTGATCTTTAGGGCACAAAATGTAAGTATACTTTATATAGTTAATATTAAATGATTTCATTATGTTATTTAAATATATATTTTTTTTATTTGGCTTGCCTCATTGTACGAATGGATGGTCCCAACTTTTAATACATCTGCAGTGTACCATGTATTGGCAAGTCTAAGCAAATCCCGTTTTGTTAGACTATGGTTGCCCACAGTTTTGCTGATCTGTCCGAATTTTCTAATGATTATTTGTGTTTGTGTGCTGCAATTGTTGATGCATGCGGCTGTAAAAGGGAGAAGGAAAACAAACTGTCATCTAAAGAGGAGTTTTAGCTTTGTTACCAAAGTTTCCTCATTTATTTCTGTTTGGAATGAATGACTATATGATAGTACCATTGTCCAAGAAAACACGTTAATTTTAATTTGACCTGATAAAAACACAACACATTCAGTTGAAAAATGCTATTTACATATATACCTTGAACAGAGTCGGAGACCGTATAAAAATATTTACAAAGCGTAACGAGCTGAGTTGATTCAGCCCTCACTTTTTTTTTGTTTGAGATGTTGTCGATATCGGAACACTATAGCAAATAGCTGCCATACACAACGTTTATTGCTCGAGTCAACGGTAAAATAACCGAATAAATTCAGATCTGACCACTGTAGCATATAGCTGCCGAACTATCCGACCGATAAATATCAAGTTCTTGTTTGGTGCAATCATTGGCTTGTTTTTTAAGTAATAACAAAACCCTGTCTCTGAGTATATATTGTTGATTTGTGTGACTGGTAAACATAAGGCTTCTTCTATTAGTCTGCTAAATGTTGATATTAAACTTCTTTTTGCCAGCTATCATATTTTAAAATCGGGTTTATTGAATTATTAAGCATAGTAGTTTCGTAAAATGTAGCGTTATTGCATTGGGGTACCCATCACATTTACATAATCGTCAGTACGGTATTTATTTTCTATAAAGTTACCAAGTAGTAAATATTTGTATAATATTTGTAAAGTTTCTTTTTTAAATATTGTATATACATCTTTGTAACAATGGAAATTAAGAGATGACTACAGCTAACAATATTTTAGAAATTGGAGAATACTTATCGTTTGTTGTCCAACAAAAAAAAAAAAACGCCTATACTCTGAATGCATGTATGTATGTATGTATACGTATTTTTATACACATTGCATTGTACGGTATACGAGTATTTCTTTTCATACCTGTAAGTAGTTGTTGGGATGGATGTTTTCGTTGCGAAAGCATTTTGGGGGGTATGGGAAATTATTTTCGGCATTTGTTGGTATCTACGTTTTGTAGGCGTGCAATAACAATAAGAATAACAATTTTCTAATCGGCTGTATATATGTAATTTACTTGTGCTTCGTGTATATTCATCGCAGCAGACGAAGGTAGCCGGTGTAGTGACTGTGAAAACGATGAACGTACAGCACATAAGCTGATCAGCAACAACGTTCATTCGGCTTGGATGTCATACACCACAGGCGTGTATTTAACCTTTTCTTTTTTGTCATTGCTGGTGTTTGTGTATACTATTTTATTTCTCTTTACATAATTAATTAAATTAATTCGAACAATCATACTAATTATTTTCTTAATTATTTCCATTCCTTTGCGTACGTATTTAGCATTGAGTTTGAACACATCATCATTCCCATGATATCATCAACCCTGTAATGGAGAAAAATACGCTGGCTGCTGAAGACAGCGTCGACTCAATACCGGGTCCGGCGTATGAGCATATTGTTGTCACAACGACCCCCTTAGTACCGGCCGTTAAAAGCGGCCTGATCTCTACGAATATTTTGACGGTAACGGAGATGGAAGATGCGGATATGGAGGAGGAGGACTGTAGTGAAGGTATCGAAGAAAATATGGACGTAGGATATGATCAAGATGATCAAGAAGTGAGAGAAGATAAACAGCAGGTGCCTGACACTGAAGGCGGCAGCTTTGTAGGAGATGATTTCAATGAGTGTGATGATTATAAAGAAAATGAACGGAACTTGAAGCTAACAGGTCTTAACGCATTAGAACAAGGTACAGTTGATATTGATGCACATACTGAGCAAGTAAGCCAAATTGATAATAGTAGTGCAGTCACAGTAACAACAACTTTGGTTAACTCCTTACCCAAGCTGAATTCACAAACCGAGGCAGTAGTCGAATCGTCTATAGAAGGTGTGGGTATTTGCCCAGTACCGGTGCAAATTGTTTCCGCATTGACCGTGAAGCCTAAAATGTTGCCAATGAAAACAAAAAATAATAAACTTGTTATGGTACAGATGATGAATGACCAGCCGATGGACAGCACTCAAGCAGGTGTGCACAGTTCATCGTCTAGTCGAATTTCCAATAGCTCGCGCAGAACAATCGATGAGGTTGCTGAGTCTGTTGTCTCAGATGCAGATAAACTAAACTCTCCTGGTCAAGAAAAATCTCCGGATTCGTTACAATATAATCAACAACATCAAAACGCACGCTTTCTTGCACGAAGTAGTACACCGTTATCTCGTGAATTTCTCGCACTCCAACGTTCTGTGAATGAATCAAAGGTCTTGAGTGAATTTGTAACCGACGCAGTGCGAAAGCGCCAAAAGAGTGCGCCAAAGGATGCTAATGAACAAACTTACACGCAACAACAACAACATCACTATAATAATCATCATTACCACGGCGAAAAACAGCGTAAACATAGCAAATTCGCTCCTTTGAAAGACGATAGTGGAAGTTCGACATCGAGCAACTTGCAGCGACGTTCACGCAGCAAGAGCGTCAATCGCAAAAGTGAGGATATTCTGGATACCTCAACCGGCAAGCTTAAACGCTGGCCATCTGATGAGAAGATGCTTAAACGCACTAATATGCGTTCACAAAATTCGGAATTTGTACAGAAACAAATGGAGTTTTTGAGTCGTGTCAAACATGATGAAGGCGAAGTTTCCTCAGAAGCGGATGATGGCGAGCGTAGCTTTGTCAATGTTGGTGAAGATGAGGATTTAAATTTAGTGGTGGTCGAGAATAATACAATGAATGATAGCAATGCATCGGTTGCTGCTTTTGTGGGGAGTACAAATTCTTTGCTGGACACAACGTTGGAGCGTGAGGCGCCAGTAAATATTGCCACAACGTCTAATGTAGATAGTGTAGAGGCACGCTTAATAAATTATTGGGCACCACCTCCAAAGGTAAGTGCAATAAATTTTGTCTGTTGAAAAAAAATAATATGTTAATTTTTTATATAAAAAAATTTCCAGAGAGGTTGGGATAGTTTTTGCTGGAAATGTCGTGAGTGTGCCGATCTATTTCCGTGTTCCAAATGTGTGCGCTGCTTCCATTGTACTTGCATTAAGGTGACAGCGGCCACAAAATTAGATGATTCATGGGTATGCCCAGAGTGCATGAGTGTGGAGAACGTACTTAATGGCCCCAAACGGTAAATTATACACCTCATCAATACATTTAATTTTTTTTTATGATTAAACTTATTTTTATACCGTAAATATTTACGAAATTATTTTTTGTTTGGAATCAAACGGGAATCAAATGAATCGTAAAATTGTTTGCGGTATTATTTTTTACTTGATTGATATCAATTGGTCTTGCTCCTCATTGAATAAAAAAAATATGTTTTATTTAGCAATGGTTTAAGCCAATAAAATACATTTCTAAACCATAATTTTTATATTGTGAAATAGTTTTTATAGAAAATCAAAACTCTTTCTTAAAAGTTGTTTAAACAACTAAAATACTTTTCCAAAAACCATGTTCGAAAATTCTACATAAATTTATAATGGGCATTTTAGCTGCTGCAAAACATTTTTTCTAAAAATGTTGAATTCGATTTTTTAACATTTTGAATTGACAATTATCTAAAGTAGCTTTAACGACTTAATTGTAGTTATGCTAAAAAACTTTGCTTTTAGAGAAAATAGCATTCGAAGTAAAACATTTTGTATTAATCTAATATCTAAAATTCAATTTAACCTCTTGATATTTTTTCGTCGTTGCAACAGCAGTTCTCGTCGCAATGAGATGTCCTTAGATGTGCTGAGTCAGCTTCTTTCGTTTGCTTTGAAACGCATGAAAATGGTTAAAGGGGTGAGTAGATATCTAAAATTACACACAAACTATATGTGTATACCGATGTAAATGTGTGTCAAAATTTAAAGAAATAGAAGACCAAATTTCGGAATGATTTTTACGTTCTTGTAAGTTTAACACCATTTTGCATTTATGTAATTTCAGAATTAATGAAAAATTGTTTATCTCGCAGTTGTATTTTTGCGTGTTAAATATAAAAAAACAATATAAAACATTAAAAATAGTATTTCGTTCTGTATTTTTGGCGTTTATTTCGCCTCAGATACCGCACAACCAAGTTTTGCCTATTGTTATTCATTTGGTCAATTGTATTTTGTTTCATCACATGACGCTTCGTCTTCTTTGCTATCACATTTGTTTGTTATTTTTTTATTTGCTTCGTGTATGTTATCGTCATCGTGGATTTCACGAACTTGTCTCTACTGCAGCATATTGGAGATTTTGTTTTAGCTTGGTTGAATTTTATAGAGCAAAAGCTACTACGGCAACAGCTGAGACAGCAACAACTAATCGTTGTTTTAACTTTCAATTTGCTTGATATGACTACAAATTTACATAGCATACATATGTACGTATATTGTATGTAGTATGTATATAAAAATCTGCCGTACATACATGCGTATTTTTATATTTGCATATGTATTTTGTGGCACTGTATATAGAAGTATACATATATGTATATTTAAATTTAATTATACTGAGCTTATTTCGTAATCATTTCATTTATTTTATGTTTTTCTTATATTACAATACGGCTGCAAAAAATATTCCTGGTTATCGAAATCAAAGTAGTTTTAATTTTTAGACAATTTTAACAAGTACCCTATGAGTAGAGTATGCTTACTCATCACACAATGGTGTTAGATAATCTGCATTTATTTATAGGTATATAAAACTTACTATACTATTTTTTTAATAAGTGCGTATATTCATCGATGTAACTTTGCAAAAAGTTAAATAATTAAATAAGATATAGATATACATTTTATATTATATCAAATAACCTTTATTTTCTTAGTCATAATTGCTGTTATGACAAATAATTTTGTTTATGACTTACCATACCAACAAAGTAAGAGTTATTAAACTTGATAATACGCACAATGATTTGCAATAAAAACACATTATACTTTTCAATATTTCAATAGTCAATAGAGATTAAATACCAATTAGAATGTGTTGTAATGATCGGTGTGTAAGCACCATTTAATGTACATTTTAACACTTAATTAAGCATTTCAATTTGAAAATAGCCAAAATATAAAAAAAATATTTAAATAATCCAGTCTGTATCGGTATTTTTGTGGAAATAAATTAACTGTTGTTATTGTTGCTATAGCTTAAAACATTCCTCAAATGGTAATTTTGAAAAGGTTTTTGAGTAATAATTTGTTTGGTAGAATTTAGCTTGAGCCCCCAATGTCTGGTGCATATTTTGAACTGAAAATCTCTTATATTAATGAACTGTTAAAGAATTTCATATTTTAGTGATCATTTTATTATTATATTCAATTATTAAGATATACATAAGTAATTAATATTATATACAATATAGAAAAAGCAAGTTGAAATAAAATATCCAAAAATATTCGTTTATATGTCTATGTATCTATATAGTACATATTATGATCCAATGTGCATGTCGCTGAAATGTCTTCTTTAGAAAGGGTTAGTCAACAGCCCATGTTTACTGGTCTGCAAACCCAGAAAATATGCATAAATCCATAGATTTAAGTAAATATGTGGGTAAAAATGTGAGCAGCGCATAGATTGAGCGTCAATCATTATTCACCGGGTCTTAATTCAACTAAATGATATACTTTACAATTATCTAACATAGAAATTTTATGGCTGGCTAATGCCGTGAATGCAAGGATAAGTCATAGATTGCAAACAAACGTTTGATATGCTCATATATAAATATTTATATGTATATCTATATATGAATTAACAATTTAATATAAGCACGTACATATGTTTGGCTCGATTTGTTCGTAATAAGTGATTATGTATTTGATATTACGAATTCCATCAATTATGTCCGGGTTTGTTGGATATGTAGCAAACTTGTTTAATACAAGTACTACTCTTTTATTGCCAGATTACATTTGCTCTTCGATACTTTTCTGTTGCATACGCTATGGCCTCGGTTTTTTTTTCTCTTTTGAAGATTGCGGCGAATTTACCGGTTAAGAGCGTTATATTTGTATTTGTATATATGCAACACTCCTCACTACATACTTTCTATTTGCTTACCTGTTCCTCATTCCACTCACATTACACTCATGTTGTTACTTGCCCGTTCTTTTGCTACTTTTGTTAATAATAATATACCTACGTATGTATATACATATATTATATATGTATATGCAATCCGAAACGCTTTCAGATAGTTGATACTTATATTTGGGGTTTATCTGCTGCCTAACGGTACGCAGTAGTGATATAATTGATGGAAAATGCTACATATGTATATATATTAAGATATATGTATGTATGTATGTAGGTATAAATATATATATGTATATTGTATACTTATGCATATGGATATTGACCTATTTCAAGTCTTGATGCACCTCTACTTATATATATGTACATATTTGTAGCTATTAAAATCTTTTTACACATTAAATCATCGCAGGGGAAATATTTATAGTTATGTTTATTTATATTAAGTATAAATCCATAAAAAAGTTTGAATTTTTTAGGTTGGCTAAGAAAAATTACGGCGACTAATACTATGTAATTACGTTTTATAATTAAATTGCTAAACAATTGTTTAACTTAATGAAGGATAAGTTTTCACTTAGCTAATTAGCCCTTGTCAACCAGCAAACTATATAATTATTGTAATATTTTATAAAATTTATAATTTCAGCTAATTTACTTATAATAAAAGAAATTTCACTTTCCATGCATACATATGTATGTATGTACATATATGTATGATATTAATACAATTATCGCCAGCAGCTTTAGGGAAATTCAGAATTATTTGTTTTATGCGGCATTATTTATTTACTTATTCTTCATTTTCAATTTGCCATTGCAGTATTCCAAGTTCCTATACACCGACAGTTTTCTATTACATTACGCCAAGTACATTGCAAACCCGGTTACATTCACCACGTTACAGGAGAGAATAGAGAAACGCGCCTTTCGTTGTTCCGAAGAGTTCCTCAACGAAACAAAATGGATACTACACAATGCTCTCATCCTTAGCAGTGGCAGTGAGTTAGCACAAAGAAATAGGACATTAACCGTTTTCCATTTTTATAAAAGAAAATTCATTTATTCCAGGCTCTAGTAAAGAGGTGTTCACTGCCAAAGCCATATTGAAAGTTTGTCGGCAGGAAACCAATGAAATCGATACCTGCGGCGAATGCTATTTGAACGCCAATACGCGTACTGATTGGTTTGTGGATGTTTGCGCGCAGCCACATCTATTACTTTGGGCAAAGTTGAAGGGATTTCCGTATTGGCCAGCAAAAGCTATGGGTCCCGGACAAGGACTCTCACATGTGAATGTACGCTTTTTCGGCGAACATGATCGCGCTTTTGTGCCGATCAAAGATTGCTTTCTGTATTCGGAGCAGGATCCAAATACACAAACTGGCAAGCGTTCGGCGCGCGAGCTGGCCGATTGTATTAAAGAAGTTGAGGTGCATATTGAGAAGATTAGAATTAAAGTGGGGGCGTTTAAGTATGCCAAATTCAAAACCCCTTACGAACCGACTGAGGAGCTGCAGCAATTGGAAATGATGATACCCGGTGTTATGGACTATATGAAACGGCAACAGGCATTGGTGCCGAAACCTTCGTTACAATACAAAATTGTTAAGACGGCGGATAATCATTTGTCGATTATAAAAAAAGCATGTACTACAGAGTCGAGCAACGATTCGGATCATTCTGTTAGTCCAAATAAGAAGTCAAGTAGTATTACAAGTACAAGTGGCAGTTGTAGTGCTGGTGATGTCAAGGCAGCCATAATTACGCCTAAGTATGAAGTGGTTAGCAAAGCAAGTTCTGACGATAGTAATTCGTCAAAGGTGACCGCCGTCATTTTGAAACGCAAATCCTCTAGCGAACACAAAAAAGAGGCTGGAGAAGAGCTGGAGCTACCAATGCCGAAGGTAATAAAATTTGATAAGGAAGAAACTGATCCGCGCTTATTAACCGGTGCCATTCTTACTGGTAATGTCGATGGCAATGCGGAAACCAGTGTCAAACGTAAGTATGGCATGGATGCTTGTGGCGTAAGTGTAAATACAAGCGCCTGTAGTGTGGGTAGTGCCACTAAAGTGACTGATTCAACCGAGCGTCCACGCACGAAGCATGCCAAGCATGAACCACGTGTTCCAATGCTTACGATTAAAACAAATGCAAACGCATTAACAGTAGCAATTGGTTCCGACAGCAAAGCTGCAACCTCTCTAGCAGTACCTAACTCAAATTGCTCCAACGTTACAAAATTGAACGTGGAAGCTAAGAAAACAGCTGGTGTAAAGGAAGAGCTTGCTGCCGTAGTAACGTCGGCACCATTATCTTCATCACCAAATAATGCTCAAGCCTTAATGGAGAACTTAGTTAAGAATAAGCACGGTGTAACGATTAAGAAGATATCAAAGGAGGGTCCAATGAGAAAACCCGATGAATCTGCAAAGTTGGTAGTGGCAATGGGCACAGTAACAGAAGAGGCTCCAGCAAACGTTGACAGTGATGCGAAGCCAGAGGGTGCGGCTACGGATACTGCAACCGGTATACAAACAACTAGTTCCACAAATAGTACTGATAATGATAACGGTAATGCAAACAAGAGCGCAGAGAGCAGCAACAGCAGCAGCAGTTGTACGAATAAAACTGAGGACAGTAAAAAAAGTACTACCAAATCCACCGCAAATACGCACATACTAAAAGATTTGGTTCCTTTTATTGAGATAAAGAAAGAAATTACTTCGGACGATGAAGCAGACATGCAAGTAGTGGCCAACATAAGTGCACAGAACAACAAACATATGAACGAAAAAGCGTCCAAGGTCACAACGGAAGCTGTGCCAACATCAAAAGCAAACGTTGATACTAATGCGCATGTTTCATTACCTGTGGTTGCAGTGCAGGCTGTACTGCCGAACTTGTCGCTCGTTAAACAAGAAGTAATGTCAGATGAGGAGGAACCCACAATCGCCACAGCTAATACTGGACAGCAAGAGCTGAACACAACATCGTCTGGTGGCGATAATGCAACCAATACACCTACTACCGTATTAACCGATGCGGTTCGTGTTGGCGATACTATGATCCAACGTGTGAATGCCAAAAACAATCGCAACACTCAACCAAGTCTAGTTGCACTCAAAACTCTTGCTCAAGCAAATCCGGAGGGCGCTACTGCAATGGATATGCCAAATGCGCAAACGTCGGCTGGTATCCATATAAGTCCCCCTAATAAACGACCGAATACTCGAGGTGTGCCATATGGTCCATTACCGTCATCTGCTGTTATTCAGTCACAGCCGCCGACACAAAAAAACACAATATCAGCAAATAATGCAGCGAATCGCCCTACAATGCAACAACAACACCAATTACCCCAGTCATCCTCACCGCCTCAAGTGCAATCTCAATCACAATCCATGCAGTCACTTCAGCCGCTTCAACGGGCACGCAAATCATTTCCGAATCGCGTTACGCCTGATGCTAGTGTAACACGCAATAACTTTTCCAGCGCACCACTTTCATCGCCTGCTCTACCGCCGCCGTCTACATCGCCCTTAGCAAATAGTAATGACTTGAAACGGACGCTCTTGAAGAACAGTATGGTCTCCATACCAAGACAAGCTTGGTCGCCGCATGAGCCTCCACGAAATGCCACCGTTAGTAGCAACAATACCACCACACATTCTATACCAGTGCCACCTCTTACCGCCGTCTCCAAAACACCCGCAGTGGTTGCGGTGTTAAGTGACAACAATAATGCCGGTAGCACAAACAACAATAATAACATGTTGGTTAACACGAATCCCATACCGAATGTTGCCATCAATTCCGCGGCAATAGTGACACCATTTGTCACTTGCAATGGCAGTATTGGTCCAAACGGAACTGCTCTACTTACTCCACTCACTATGTCAGCACCACCGCCTTTGGCGGGTCTATCTCAACCATCGTCTAATATGTTGACACCTACGGTAGGAGCTGCTTTGTGTTCAAATATACCTATGATTGGCAACAACATTCATGGCAGTAGTGGTAACGCTGTCGTGTCTATATCCTCAGCAGTTGAACTGCCTACACCACAAGCGGTAGGCATTCCTAGTAACGCAATCAACGCGGCCAGCACATCCAGTGGTGATATTGTAACAGCTAGTTTAACATCAATGGTTACGGATGCGATTTGCCGAGGTCCACCAAGGTTGATGCAACGTCCTAACGGTCCATTAAAATCGGATGGCACGACTATGTTTCCCTCACAAGCGGGTCCGGTGTGTCAGACGCTGGTAGAGAATGCGCATAAGGTAAGTGAAATATAACTGTAACTGTATTCATTAATAATATTGCATGGATTAATTGTCGTTTTATTTATTATTTAGTTAACGGACTTCTTTATATCTGTTATGGAGGACACCATGTTAGAGATGTCCGAAGGCGATGAACCCGTTTTACAAGCTAAAATAACAATACTAAAAATAGAGCTTGAGCGCACTAAGCAAGCGTATGAACAAGAAATTGCCGAACTCAAACGCACCTCTGATTTGATGCTCTCCGAAATGCGTAAAAGCATGGAGAACGAGAAAACACGTATTTCCAACGAGATACGCAAGCAATGCGAGCAAGAACGTTTGAGATCCATTGAGGAAACTAAAAAGAAGCAGTGGTGTTCAAATTGTGGCCGAGAGGCACAGTTCTATTGCTGTTGGAATACATCGTATTGTGATTATCCCTGCCAACAGATGCATTGGTCGCGTCATTCGGCCACTTGTGCACAGACACGACCAACTATTGCTAGCGCTAGCGATAGTTTGGCGAAAACCGTTAGTACCATGACGACAACGGTATCGGCAATGGGTCTACAACAACAACAACAACAGCAACAAAATGTTGGTTGTGGTAGTAAGAATTCCAATAATAATATGATGGCCGTCACAACAACAACTTCAATGTCTGGGTCACAACAATCTCAATCAACACTGTATAACAAAAACACAATGAACAACAAAAAGGATAAGCACGGTGCATCGAAAGTAAGTCATCAGCAATCCGCCTCAAATTCGTCTACTCTCGGCAGTTCCTCTAACAACTCGATGAGCTCAATTGCCGCTGCCAATGCTGCTGGCGTAGGAGTGGCCTCGGGGGCAGCAGCGGAGTTATTGAAATTGCCCTCTAATACATATTTGCGCACGGTGCCGCAGTGTAGCAATGCTGGGAATAGTAATAGCGGCGGTGGAAATTTACGTGGCTCAACGTACTCCGTGCAACGCGTCAATATACCGGTAAATAAATAATTTGTTTCTAGTAAATATGTATATGAATTTGTAAAATAAAATGCACACTAATTATGTTTTCTTTTCTACTCCACACATACTAGCTGCCCATTACTGCTTTGGTACAACGCGGCAATAGCTGGGAACTCACCAGCGCAGCTCCCAATAATAATGTGGGTGCCGCCAATATGGCCACAATAACCGCGCCAGGATCGAATGTCACACAGGCTATGACTCAGTTAACATCTCAGCAACAGCAGCAACAACAACAACATCATCAACGTATGCTTAGTGGCGGTGGCAATGGAAATATCAGTGGTGGTGCATCATCGAATATGTCGGCGTCAAGAAGTAATTCGCGCAACCGTGCGGCTGCTGCAGCGTTGCAACAAACAATGGCCACCATGCATAGCGCAGCTAGCGGAGCGGCAACATCGATGTCTTGTGGCATGCTACGACCGACGCAGATGTGATGATGAGCCGAGGACGCGTGTTCAAATGTCGGCAAGCAAGAAGTAACAGCGTCCACACAAAATGTAATACCAATGAGCCGCAGCTGCAGCAATAAGAAAAGCAGCAAAGGCGCAGGAAAACTTAAGAAAACTGCAACTGCGTTGCGTGCTAAAATGCAAAGTGCAGTAACAAAAGTAGCAGCAGCTGCTGCAGTGACGAAGAAACATTCATTAGCGACAATGGTCGAAAGTTCGCCGCTTTCCATTACGCTTGTGAGGAAATGAAGTTAATTTTTTGAGGAAAAAATTAATGTATGCGTAAAGTGAGATTCTAAATTGGTAAGAAGTGCGTTCGCTTTCAATTACTTGCCTTCATTACACAATTTACAACAATTACAACGAAGTGCTGGGCACTCGAATATGTTTTCAATTTGACATTTTGCTTAAGTTTTCCCATTTACCAAGTAGTTTTAAGACTTGTAAATAAAGTTTAGTTTAGTTAGTAATGTAATTGAATTTCAAATGCCCTTCTATGGGTAATGCAAATAGCTGCAGTGTTGCGGCTCAAGTGCGCAATTATCTCTAGTAAAAATGGAATTAAAAGTAAATATATATAGCTATATTTATGTATGTAGTTAACTATACTCGAAACATATGCCTACATAATAAGTTGTATAAATTATAAATTTACATATGTTTAAGTAACTTTAAAGTATTGTTCCATTTGAGAATTATAACAGTGAAGTACATAAACATATATATAGCAGCATACTTGTATATAAACCATATATAGACGTACCGTACATGAATTCATAAAATCATATCTGCAAAAATACATAGAAACATAAATGTAAAAAATCACGCAAACACATTTGTATATGATGCATTAAAACATACTTACTTACATGGACATATGTATACCCATACTTACATATACTTACATAGTATAATAAATTATATTATCATACTTATCAAATAATAATTCTCTTAGTTATAATTTCGCATTACACACTACCACAAAGGGTATTTTTAAGTACTAGTTTGTATATTCAAAAAGGAAAATAGTGAAAAACTATCGTTATTTGCTTTTCGTTCATATTTAATTAAAAACATATAAACAAGTGTCGAAAAATATATAAACTCATCAAAATTTTCTAGTTATAAAATAATAATTTATCTTATAAAAACATATGTATATAAAATACAGACTCATACCATGCTAAAATGACGTTTTGAGTCAACGAAATCTGATTTAAGTTCACATTATGGATCAGACACTTTCGTAATATTGAAAAAAGGTTCTTATATGATAAGTGCTTCTATTATATTAACTACTTTTGTTTTTACTTCAATTTTTATGTAAATATATTTAAAGTATTTTATTTGAGTATAGATTTTTACGAAGGGTTACTATTAAATGGCTTGTAAATTACTTTATGCATTATCATAACATATTTATCTATAACATCTATACACATTTTATTTGGTATGTGTATATCTACATATGTATGTATTATCCGAAGAAACTATTCACAACTGGACTTGAACCTATTTTGAATTCCATAATTTTGCTAAATAATTAAATTAAAATAAAGCGGAAAATATTTTAAATATTAAATAATGTATTTGTTGTAATTGCTATAGATCTAGATGACTTTTATAAGAATATTTTGGGTATGGAAGCATTTTTTTTATTTTGAAATCTTTCCAATTTTTTCTACGAAAGACTGTCGAAAAAAGGGCCGAATTCGATACATTTTGTTCAAACCGCCACCATTTTGTCAAATTTCAAAAAAAAACCCAGCGCAATAGCGACTTTCCTACAGATTAATAATCTTTTTGAAATTGTTTTTTGGATCAAAAATGCGGCTGCAATCGTGGTGTACGATGTCCTTTTATTTACGTGGCATTTCAACAATTTATTTAACTACTTGTATTATACACCCAATAACTAAACATAAAAAAAACATTTTGTATTTGTCGGGAATGTATTTATTTAAAAAAAAAAATCGAAAAAATCAGTGATTTTTCGGAGGGTCACACTGACCCTTAAATGGCCTTAAAGGCAAATGCGCAACTTTTTTAACTTTCATTATTTATCTAATTTTTGATCTCAAATATTTAACTAAAAGTAAAAGAATAACACTAAATATTTTAAAAACACTTCGATATAATTTTGTTATTTTTTGAAAAACTAAAAAAATAATAATAATGCTATTAAATCGAAAAGCTTTAGTCAATATCCAACTTCTTGAAATTCCCTTGAATGCCGAATAGCTCCGAGGCATTTTTCGGTTTTCCCGGACGCAATTTCTCGTTTACTTGATGACGCTTTTCGAATTGCAGCATTTCTTCGCGATTTTCTTTAAGCTTGGCGTAAACGGTTTCTGAAAAGTATACTTGATTAAATGTGGGTTTTTAAATTCAATGAATAATGCAACAAAATGCAGAGAAGTCTCAAAATAATTAAGCAATAACAATAGCTCACATCCCATATAATAAGAATAATAACATTCGCTACCTCTGAATTCCACACATTCCAACTCATCGCCACCGTAATCTTTAGGTAATATAGACTGTGGTACAAATTTATAAAAATCCTCCAGGTTATTGTGTATATACAGTATACTGGTTAGCTCCTTCTTCATAAACGGTGTCATCAGCGCCAAAATTTTATCCATAAATGGTACAATATTGATGAAATGGAAACCAATCAAACGTATTGCGGCAGCTTCCTGCGTTTGAGTAATATGCTTCGTTTGAAATCTTATAAGAAAGAGTTTAGAAAGCACTCACCTGTAAATAGAATAGAAACTTTTTCATTTGAAATATGCCGATGCGTGCCACATGCCCCAAAGTGACGCCCTTTAAGTCCATTACCATAATGTGACCTGGACGTATGCCATCTTCGGACATCCACATATCGAAAATCATGCAATAACTGTAAAATGTAGCAATAAAAAAACTATATTCTAAAATAAAGAAATATTAATTCTTGCTGTAAAAAATGCATTTTTGCGAGATCTAGCAGTTTAATGGTTTCATTAGTTCGAGCTCTGGTAAGCTAGCGACAAATGTATAATTGGTAAAATTTCAAAAATATGTAAAGCAGCAACACAAACTTGCTAATATTCATATCGTTTGGGAAGCTCGTATATAAAATATTGTTTAAAGTATTATTGCTCGATTCGCATAAAATCTATAATCCTATAAAATATAGCTTCCGCAACGCCAAGGACTTATCAAGCCGACTTCGTATACACAAATATAACGAACGTGGACAAACTCGTGCATATAGTTAATTTATATCTGCCATAAAACATGAAAAGTTATTTTTATGAAGTGTGACCGATTAATTGGTTTCAAGCTAAGTATTTTGCTAACCAACTTTCTAGTATGTGTTTCAAAAACAATATGGTAAGTAGGAGAATTATAAAGCCCACACACGGTGCAGGTGACGCGCAGAAGTTATAGAAGCGGTTTACAAAGCGTAGCACCACCCACATTCACCTAAAAAATGCCTGCTTCGCAATTTCACTCGTGACACTCCATGCTCCCTTAGTACAGTTTAAAAATTCTGATTACAAGCGCGTTTTTAAACAATAAACGTCGGCCACTAAAATAGTTATCCTAAAAAACGGGGTACAAAAACTGGAAACGCAGATTAGGTCACATAGGAATGGCTCAGTGTTCCTGGCCTCAATATTTGAGAAAGCATTTTGTATTTCTTTGTGACCGTGTGTGTGTGATGATGATGAGGATTATGAACGGAATCTAATTTTTGGCCTCTCGTAGGACATCCTCACCTGTTAATTCTATTAAAGATGGTTGATTTACTAATGGTTTGAACTAGGATTACATATAACAGGCCTTTTATTCACAAAAATTCACGTTCTGTAAAGAATGTGCTTCGGTCAACTTATGGTAAGCATAATCGGTCTACTGAGCATATTATTCGCAAAATCATCATCCAACTTGGGATCCGGCATTCATTATTGGAAAATACAAGGTGGGTTCCAAAGGAAGCACCTTTGGAAAGCACCTTGTATTCGACCGAATAGACCGCGTCCCGCACGCAGTGAGGAAATCATAGCAGTCTTAGCTGAAAGTATCTACGAAGATCGTGGAGAGTCGATTTGGCACCATTTTCAGCAACTCAGATTGACGTTTGAAACGACTTGGCGCATATTACGTCAAGATCTTAAATTAAAAGCGTACAAAATACAGGTTGTGCATCGCTTCGCTTTATGAGATTTTGAAAAGTTTCAAGAAGATCCGACGTTCCCGAGCCAAATTTTGTTCAGAAATGAGCTCAATTTCTGGCTCAATGGGTATGTAAACAAGCTAAATTGCAGCATTTTGGGCAAAGATAAACCTGAAGAGATTTGGAAGCTGCCATTTCAACCAAAAGAAAAACGGTTAGGTGTAGTTTGTGGGGCCGTGGAATGATCGGTCCATATTTCTTCAAAAATTATGCCGGTCAGAGGGTAACCAAGGGGGACCATTAGCGCGCCATGATAACCAACTATTTGATGCCTGAAGGTCGTGATCTCGGCGACATTTGGTTTCTACAAGACGGCGCCGCTTCCGACACATCGCATCAATCACTGGATTTATTGAGAGAACACTTCGGCGCGCAGTTAAATTCACGTTTTATGCTGGTCGATTGGCCACCAAGATTGTGTGATATCACACCGTTAGACTTTTTCTTGTTGGGATATATAAAGTCTCTGCGGAAATTCCTCTTCGATTTAGGCCTTGGAGCAAAACATCACGCGTGGCATTCGTCAGTTACCAGTAGAAATGCTCGAATGAGTCAGCAAAAATTGGACTCAACGGATGGACCATCTGACCAACATTTCAAAGAGATAATCTTCAAAAAATAAATGCCAAAGAATGTCCTTCCGAATGATAATAAACATTCCCCATTAAATTTCAAGTTTCTGTGTTTCTTCCTTAAAAAAGTTGGGAACCTTGAATTGGATCTTCTCCTTTATAACATAGGTGTATTTATTTTGCAGCGATTTTAATTTAAATGAAACGTTTATTGACGTGACATGAGCTCGCTGTTTTTAATACTTAAAAAACGGCTAATTAGTTCGTAATCTCTCCAATTAATAAGCTAATGTCACTTCATTTGACATATAAATGGCTCTAGTAATTATGAGCTGCAAGTGCATAGTCTATATTAGATGCATACGTTTTATTATAATATGTATGTATACATACATATATAAATTTTAAAACTTCACGTGACACATGTTCAGATGTATCTCTGACACTAATTGCAATTACGAGACTTAATTAACTTCGTATACTTTGAAATGAACTTTAGAACTCGGTAAATGCAATTATTTTTAATTTAACCTGAAATCAAGCGATTTATTTGTGTTTCAAGTCATGTTTTTCAGAGATATTACTAATATGTTAATACTAATATACATATGTACTAATATTGAGATTGTTTGACAAGGGATATATGTACATATATACATAGATGGCAAGAATACTAAGCAGAATCTCTCCATGTGCTGAAATATAAACAAAAACTATAAATGGGAGAAGTACTTTAAATAAATATCTAATGGAGGTTTCAGCGCCAACTAATTCGATCTTCTCTCATTTTGGTTAAATATTAGTCTTTTCGTATTTCTAATCAAACTTTAATTTATTTTTTATATTTATAATGAACTTTAATGAACCAAATATGTACCAGTTTGGTCGACCACTTTTTGCCATTTTTTCGCTTGAGGCATTATTCCTTCAGTTTCTGGTTTCTTGGCGAAAAACTGCAACAAGTAATTTCCACACGCTTCTCTTCAAGCCAACTTTACTCCATTAAAGGAGTTCTGCATAGACCGAAACAAATGGTAGTCCGGTGGTGGAAGGTGGATGCATCAAAACTTCTCAGTTATGCTCTCCCAGTTTTCACCAAGTCATCAAAGATGTGCGTGGTCTAGCGTTGTCCTGATGGAAGACGAAGCACTTTCTGTTGATCAGTTCTGGTCGTTTTTTCGGTTGCTTGCTCCAATTTCATCAGTTGTTGACAGTAAAATGTAGAATCAATCATTCGATCAGGCAGGAGCAGCTCATAGTAGATGGCTCCTTTCCAATCCCACCAAACACTCAGAATAACCTTTCGAGGCGTCAATCCTTGCTTTGCACATTATTGTCGTATTTGATCCACTTTTCGTCTCCTGTTACCATTCGCTTCAGAAATGGTTCGATATCATTTCGTTTCAGCAAAGAATCGCAGATGTTAATTCGGTCCATTAAATTTTTCACAGACAATTCAAGTGATACCCAAACATTGAGCTTCTCTTTGTAGCCAGTCTTTTTTAAATGGTTCAAAACCATTAAAATTTCAAAATTTATTACTTTTATACTTCATACTACATAATCTTTATTGAGCAATTTTAGAAAGTAAAGCATATTTGATTTATGAAATACATATAAAGATATTAAGTTTGACAGAATATGTATGTACTTTCTTTTCTTTTTTTTTTTTTTGTAATAAATTGGGCGTAAGAGAAAAAGATCGAAATTATAATGTTCAATTACTTACAGTTTCATGCAGTCCACAAAATTGAAGTTCGATGCATTTGTATCAGCTAACTTCCCGATTATAACGCGATAACCCTCGGGTGTGGTTTTTGGCAACGGACATATTGAGCTAAAAGTGGTTAAAACAAAAACAAATTAATATAGAATTAAAACATGTGTACTTATACATATATCTCATGTATATGATTTTCTATAGTGGGTATATGTTTTAATTTCGCTCTGCCTAACTAACGGTATTTTATGAATATACTGGAACCCTTTCGGGTTATATTTAATAACCGATTAGAATAACTATTCGGTTAATATCAGGAGACGAATCTGACATCGTTGCTCGTGTATATGAGCCAGTAATATTTGACAGATCGATTTCATTTGACTATTGACAAGTGAAATGTTTCATGGGGTTATTAACTTCTGCTATTATTTTTTAGTGATCGGCGCTTGGCAGATAAGGTAGAGGACAGCGCATGTGGGGGAAAAAAAATACAACCACCAAAATGATTACGATATCGACGATTAAATTTTGATTTGCGTAACATGTTTTAGTGAAATTTTAGTCGGCGAGTTCCAGCGCATTGTGTCTTTACTCATTCGTAAAGTGCTGTAGTACTATGAAAATTTTGCAGATTTTATGCAGATTTCTAAGTTCATTCATAGGCTATACAGATATTTATATATAACGGTCGCTTACACTGTTCGCATGGCCCGCTGCAGCTCTGAGCGCTCACAATCCAGATTCGTAAAGAAATCATCGCAGTGTGTGCGCACCGTTAGATTAGTGTCCAGCACCTGTTTGGCCATTTCCATGCTGTTCATGGAGGCGTGGAAGAAGTGCAACGCCTCCTCTTCGGACAAATTCTGCATGTGCGGTTGGGCGTGTATCCAATTGACGAATTTTTTCATCTCTTCACGTGAGATTTCCGGGAAGCGAGCATATTGCTCGTTCAAATTCGCGGGTTTCATTGTTTACTTGTTACTAGTGGAGCTTATTGTTTATTTGTTTTCGTATTTTATATTTCGTATTTAGTCAACACACACACTTTTGCACTTTGTCACATATGAGCTAGGCACTATCAATTTTAAGGACTAAAATTTGAAAAAAAACTTTCGTAATCCGCTTACAAATTCGTCTAAAGCTCTTTGGCTATTTAGCTGTCTTTGCGCAAGCTGCGTTGCGAATGAAATGAAAATGTTCCGTACACAAGTTTGAAAGCGAAACTGGTAATTTCGCTGATTGCTATTGTTTATGTATTGTTGTTGTTGCATGCTACCCTGTTTGTCAGTCACCTAACTTTTGTTGACTTTCTTATTGCATTTTATCGGTTTTATTGCCCGTCATGTTGTTGCTTTTGGTGTTGTTACTGCTGCTGCGCAAAAATTATTACTTGCAAGTAGAAATTTTCATTACGATCATTGCGAATTGCAGTGCACAGTGGGGCCGAAGTTTGACGAAGAAAAAATAAATTTGTTTCCTATTTCACAGGCCTCTTCAGAGACTGTAACAGAGTAGATCGAATTGAAAGCTACTACCCTCTTAGCGCTGGCCTTCAAAGCCGAAACTGTAATTTTTACCTTCATGCCAGTTTACTTTTATATCAGTTATTTGTTCGATTGACCACTATTTAAATTTGCAGTTTCATGGAAATTTCTGTAATTTTCATTGAAAGATATAAGCAAGAACACCATTTACGGGTTATTCAATTTTATTATCAAAATAATAGCTCTCCAATTGCAACTTTTCGTGTGCTTTTGCCATTTTATGGTCGTAATATTGGTCGACCTGTGCTCGCTATTCGTCGAATTGTCGACAATTTCGAGCGTACATTTTCTTTACAAATGTTCAAGTGCCAATAAGACGCTTGTCGAATTATATACATTATATTCGAAAATATTGCGGCCGTTCAGGCAGGTGTTGCTGAAGACCGCAATTTGTCGACTCCAATACGTTCTCAAGAATTGGGACTGTCTCAAACCACAACCTGGCGGATTTTGAGAAAGGATTTGGCCTTGCATTCGTATAAAATTGTTCTCATTCAAGAACTGAAGCCATTGGACGTCATGAACTTTCTGATTTTGCTTTTGAACAACTAGAAAGCAAAAACGATTTTTTTAAGAAAATCATCTTCTCCGATGAAGCTCAGTGGTGTGGTAAATAAACAAAACTGTCCATTCTGGTGCGAAGAAAATTCTCAAAATATTCATGAAAAACCATTGCATTCACTTAAATTGACGGTTTGGTGTGGTTGGTGCGAAGCTGGTGCCATCGTTATTGCCAATGAAGAACGGTATAGATCGATGATAACCAACTATTTATGGCGGCAATTAGAACAAGTTGATCTTGACAACATCTGGTTCCAACAAAACGGGATTATGTGCCACACAATACGTCTAACAACCGCATTATTGCGAGAATTATTGGGAGACTCGATTATTTCAAGATATTGTGACCATCAAGAAGCTGTGATTTAACACCATTAGACTAATTCGTGAGGGGTAATTTGAAGCCATTGATCTTAAGCATTAAACCAGACCCTCTTCAAGCATTAGAGTCAATATTGAACGTACTATTTATGATAAATGACTTAATTTAGTGGAAAAAGTACTCGGTAATTGGATTCATCGAATTTGTTCCTGAAAAAAAGTCGTGAAGTCAATTGACTTCCATGTTATATTCACAATTTAATTGTACGATTGCATATCACATTAAATAAAAAACAGTTGAACTTCCTTAACAATAAGTGTGTTTGTTTTAAAGAAATCATATCAGTTTTTTTGGAAAACACTGTACAATTTTACAAAGTCTCGCTAACATAACATGCTCTTATTAGAAAATATTTTATTAGCATAAAACTTTCAAATTTAATATATTCGAAATTTCGTCAAATTCGACACACTGTGCTTTTGCTGCATGAAAATTTCTATCCTCCAATAATCTGTGTGTTTGGCCATATTTTGCGTGTGGCACGTTTGTGAGCTTGCAATAAAATGCATGTATATATGTATATATATGTACATATGTATGTGTGCGTGGATACGTGCCGGTGCACACAGATGCATTTTTACATAACTATAAAACATATTTGTAATGAGTAAATTGTTTTTATTATATGTTTTGGTTGTTGTTAATATTATGAGTTTTGCCATTTGATGACTTGAGGTTGTAATTTCTTTATATTTTCTAGCACTTACTACTACTACTACTATTATTTTTTAGAAAAAATAGTTATATTAGCTTCCCTATTAGAGTAGCCAAGGCAACAGCATAAAAAATATTAATTAAAGAAATAGGGGATATCACTTCAATCATTCCAACAATTGGCAGCATTCTTTGCGATTTCCCATGGATTCCTAGTAAATATAATTGTTAAGAAAGAGGTGCCTAAGCCTTTTCTTCTTCTTTGTTCGCGTAGACACCGCTTACACGAGCCGAGTTTACAACCACGTGTAGAATGTATGAGTGGCCGGAAACTATTATTTTACCTATGGCTCCAGACTAATGATTTTAGCCCAAGTATCCTCTAGTTAGCCAAAAACACATCCGTTTGAAGGTGATCTAAAGTGAGAAGGCGAATTATTCCTCCCCAGGGTTGTGTGCTGGGTTTGGGATCTGCCACGTAAAAAAATACACTGAATGAAAAGATCAAAACAGCTTCGGATGAGAGAGTTGCCTAAACCCCCAAATTTATACTTACCCCATTTCAAACTTAAAAAAGCAATTTACAATTTTACTGGGAATATATGTAAATATACTTGTACATATAAATCATTAGACCAGCAAACAATTAGCAAAAAAGCATTATTTTACATGCGTGCTGTTTTCTAATTGACCGCGCGATCAATATGAACTTTGCGACTTACAAAGCTGAGTATATTTGAAGCAACTGATACTTGCGAAATGGGTCGGCAACGACTTTTCTTTATTTCAAAGATAATAAAGCTGTTTTGTTAGAAAAGATGTTTAGAAACTAAATTTGTGTAACACATAGAAATATAAGTATATAAATCTTAGGGAGATGGATCGAGTACACATCCATATATTCGTGCTGCGTTACCTTTTTTGTTTGGTGCAAACGATATTTTTCCAAAATAATAATTTTATAAAAGCCCATACGTGAAATTATTTTTAATAACCTCTGTCTTCAAAAGTATTCTTAAATAGGAGTCTTATATTACAGTAGCACGTCAGATCACTGCTTTCTAGGCAGTATGAGTACAAAACTCCAAAGAATAATTATCATATATAAAATTTACGAAAGGAGATCCCAAGCGTGATATGAGTAATTTAATATTAAAATTATACTTATAAAGAGGGTAAGAAAGGAACACAAGCCTAGTATAGACGATCAGTGATCTTTCTGTAACCAGGTGTGCATCGCACAGGTACAACAGGTTGCAGTGAACAATACCGACCTAGTCAAACGTTTGAAAGCGGTGTCGTAAGGAAGATGAGTAGACGCAAATAGTTACTAAATGGCAATTAAAAAAAGGACGTTGGAACAACCCTGACAAATGGTGAATAAGAAAATGCCTGTGCTGATCAAAAGTCAACGTACTGAGGGTTGAATGCGATTGCGAACGCCGCACACAGGTGTCAAAAACGATCGCGTCAACAGTGACAGTAAATTGAAAAAACGTCAGTTACAGAACTGAAGATGTAGCAAAGGAATGGGGTGGGTAAAGTATGCAACCGTGAAGAAACAATGAAAAGTTAGGTAAGAAAGGTTAAGCAACAGGGTGGAATCACAGCCACGTAACGCTACGGTGCTAGTCATTTGAATATATAATTTTTAAGGAACTCGTAGACGGTTTTTGAATAATTAAAGGTTCCGCTGTTGAACATTTTTTACTTTCGTTACTTAACTCTATGTGTCGCGTAAACTGACCGTTAGTATCATCTGATGTATATTACTTCATTAGGGTAGGCGCATCATTCACAGGAAGCCGTTAAGGAGGGTTGCTTCCGCCTCAACGTTTCTTCATGCGTGCGCAACGAGGAATAGTTGTGTGTGGGTGTGGCACTTGTCGGAAAGCTATACTGTCTGCTACCAAATTATAAGCATTTAGTGTTTAGATGTCTGTTACAACTTGTAACGTCTTCTATGAAGGTAACAAGTGCATGGTCTCGAGCAGTGGTTTTCTTTCGTGCAGCGAAGCGTACATTTCATCCTTGTTTCTGTTTTGCGGACAAAAAAGCTAAGCATTTTAGGACGCGGAATGTATAATTGCCGATGCGCATATGTATCTTCAAATATGCGGGTAGTTTAAAGAAAGTACTTTTAAGATGGGTCACTGACCGTAATTTATAGTTCAACTAATAGAGGGTTGCAAAGAAAAATTTTAAAACGGATTTTGAATAATGAATGTCAGATGCAAAAGTTTGCGGGAAATTCGAGAATTTCATAGATTACGAATGATGGATTTCATGAGAGTATAATATATGTATATCGCTTTCTTGTCTTAAGTCTATAACAGGCGTAGATACCGCTAACCCAGTTATAGCCGAGCTAACAACAGCGCGCCAATCGTTTCTTTTTTTATCCAATTGCCGCCAATTCGAGATTCCAAGCAAAGAAATGTCCTTCTCCACCTGGTCTTTCCAACGGAGTGGAGGTCTTCCTCTTCATCTGCTTCCTCCGGCGAGTACTGCGTTGAATATTGTCAGACCTGGAATGTTTTAATCCATCCGGACGAAATGACCTAGCCAGTGTAGCCATTGTCTCTTAATTCGCTGAACTATGTCAATGTCTTCGTATATCAGCAGGGGAATAATGAGCGACATATAGAGTTTGGTCTTTGTTCGTCGAGAGAGGATTTTACTTCTCTGTCGCCTATTCAGTCTGAAGTAGCACCTGTTGGCAAGAGTTATTCTGCTTTGAATTTCGAGACTGACATTGTTTAGTCTATATACATAGGCTTTAGCAGTGTTAGCTTTGCTGCGAGGTTATTAATTGACGTAGGAATATTTTCAAATCATGTTAATGTAGACGTAGCATTGAGTTTCCCTGGTAAACTTTAGATAGGATGTACTTACCATATATATTGTAGGGGGACCTTTCTAAGGTTGTTCCTTAGATCGGGAGTACATAAGCCAAAGAAATTGCTGATAAACCTAAATTCCTTAACTCTGGAAGTTTCAAATATATTTCTTTCGTTACCTTCAACTAGTATAATGTTGAAAATATTTAGAACTAGTGAGATGAACGAGATTTTTCACAACTTCGAAGTTATAATGTTTGAAATATGAATCGTCTTAAGGCACTCCAATAACTTACGTTTTTCTTCGATCATGCCCAGATATAGTCTTCTAACTTTTTCCACACTTAACAGAATGTGGAAGTCAACGGTTCCTGAAAACACTTTGGACAGTACATATAAGTTCGATGGTAAATCCGTTATAAAAATGAAAAACAATTTCTTTAGACTCATTCATATCATTTTAATACTTCCCCCAGCAGATTCTACTTTAGTTAGAGTAATTTTCTCCCTTCCTGTTTGTTGTTTTTGCACAGTGCTTTATTTGAAATTTTTACTCGCGCCACAATATGCCTGTTTTGTGTCTTTTGTAGCTTAACTGATTGCATTGCGAGTGATCCGCTTACATACAAGTGTACCTATCCCGTATATGAGTATAAATCGAAAACCAATTAAATACAAACATTCAGTCTGACCAGGCATTCTGATAAATACGTAGTCATCGAACCGTCAAGCCAATCCTGTTGCGCATTGCATCCTGTTGTTAAGTAGACCATGAAACAGGATGCCAATGAGCGTGTAATAGTCGTTTACATACATACTTATATTCATATATTTCTAAAGGTATGTATGTACTCTTATACCAAGTAAAGGAATTCTGCTGGATATATGTATGTATGTATAAAAGCACATAAATGTATAAATATGTAACTGTAAATTTCAATAGTTACATAATAATTGTTCGTACCATTTTCAGGAGCAGTTGCTACTATGCATGGTAACCACATATGTATGTATGTATATGCAACACTTGTTTCACGAATACGACTACTACTGACGAGTAATACACTGAGTCAGTCACCGATAGTGGTGAAATTCAATTTCCTCTATCGATCTTTGATTGCTTATGATTTTCAATATCCGCTTAGTCAATTTATGGTCCTCGATACCCTAAAAACCTATTATGAGGCAAGCTAAGCAGTTAGTTGGTTTACAGTTTAGTTGCTAAAAATTGACACCTGTTAAAATGTCAAAAGAGGTAGAAGTGTTTAAATGCAATGCACCACTTTTTACTTCATATTGCACGGTAGAAGTACCAGAGAGGAAAATAACTTCTTAGTAAAAGAACTATAGTTATTTATGAGACAAAATCTCCATAACCATATGTTCAGCTTTTTCACAATGTCAAGAGGAATGAACCCCTGAATTGAGCATAATAGGCAAAACATTTATGTTCAACATTTATACATTGATAGGAACTGACCAATCGCCAGGTCGACTTGAAAAAATCCATGATCAACCAGATATACAGAATACATCCACTCTTGGAAAAGAACTTATGCAATAGATCCAGCACAGCTTTTTGCATTTCACAGCCAGTTAAGGTGTTTTTATGCCGCTTTTGTGACGATGCCATTGGAGTTTACATATCTTAAAGCAAAATGTAAAGAAAAAAGAATAATTTATCCAATAATAACAAAACGCATTCAAATCACCAAAGTGAATGAAAAGGCAGCAACGACAGGCAGCACCTGACACGAGATCACAAAGCTTTTTCCAAACAAGCCACTTATGGGCGAAGCTTTAACTCTCGCATAGTTGTCATACGTACATACATACATACATACATATATAAAAAGACGTGTACTTATAGGTATGTGAGCATTCAGGTTACACTTGTTGTTGGCGTTGTTCCTTTTTATGTTAATTGCGTCAGACTTTTATTTTTATTGATTTCTGTAGAAACAAAACCCTTTCAAAGCCACAATCGGCATAACCAATCTTTAATTCAGACTTTTAGAAGTTTTTTGGTTATCGTTTGTTTTTGGTCTTCTGTTTTGCCTTTAGATTTACATTCGTAACTTTTTATCTTTATATTCCTTTTTACATACCTATGTATTTACAAATATATATTTGTGGTAGACTCTTCTCACTTACAATTACAATACACACACAAATACATTTATACGTACGATCTTTGAATTGGCTTCCCGCTTGGCTTTCGTTAACAAACTTTTTGAGCTGTCTGAGCTACGAAAGCGAAGAGGCGCAACTGTAGCGAGGTGTGGGCACATTATAAAGCCAAACAACAGTTAGGTTACTTGGTATGTAAATGGGATATTTCATTGGGGATACTCGTATAGGTTGGATAACATCATCATCGTCGTCACCGTCACCAACCGCAGTCACAACGAAAGCAAAATCAACAAGAAATTGAATAAATAACAGTTAAGTCAGCGTTGAGCATTCCATTAGCAGCTCAATCGACTATTATTCCCTTTTGGTTTATTAGTATGGTTGGGACAATCGTATGATTATGCCTGGATACATATGTACATATGTCAATGTACATGTAGATTTACACATAAATATGAAGGTGGAAGCACGCAGACATGGTGGCCATAATATGTTGTCATAACCTTAAAAAATCCATAAAATCTATACTTGGAAATCCATCCCAAAGACTCTGATGGAGTTTTTGAAAATATTTTAATTTAAAGCCTTACTAACAGTGATTGCTTTGAAAAAACCGAAGGTCCGTTGGTCTTCATCCATGAAAGTTGTTGATTTAATCGGGATTCAATTTACGAAATAACATATTGAATGATTTATGAGTAAACCGAATAAAAGCCTTAAAATGATTTTAGTTCTTATTTTTGATACATTTTAGAACTTTCTTGGGTTGAAAGTGCAAAGTGCTGAAAAAGTGATTTTTCGAAGTGAAACAACATTCACAACGAGTTTTAATATTTTTTTGTACTTCTGTGGGCAAAATTTTTTCAAAGAGGATCGAGAACAAGTTGATCATTTCAGTCTAAGAAAAGTGAAAGTGCTATTGATTGCAAAATCGTTAATTTTTTTTCGAAAAACAGCGTTGCGTTAACGTCTGAAAAAGAGGCCGGTATTATGGGCCTACAACTCTTAATTTTTGCACCGCGATAATGAACCGTCGCATACTGCACTGATTCTTCGTGAGTTTTTCGCGAAAGTTTCAACCAATATCGTATTCGCCTAATTTAGCTCTGTGTGACTTCCGACGACATAGATTTTGAAGAAAAAATTGAGAATTTTAAAATTATGAACAAGTCTTACTACTTTTTGCTCATAGTGTTACGCATCTTGATGATATGAAATTCCCTTTTTCAAACAGAAGAAACGAACCTGAATGTACTGACCAACAATTCATTGATATGTTAGTAACCTCGATTTAGTAAAATATTCTATTTATTTTTTCCTCGCTTTATACCACATTCTAACATTCGTTTTGAGTCGTTAAGGCAAACAACTATAAATAGATCCACATAAAATAGCAACGTTAAATGACATACATAAGTGTTTCCCCCTCGAAGCTCAACTCAATGCTGCCCATTGATCGCTACTTCTACTCCACCAAGTGCCCGCATTCCGACCACTTTGCTATTATTATATTGTAGGTTATTACAATAGTGGTATGGTAGAGAGGAGGCGGCTAAAAATATACAAGTTCCAACATTAGAAAGCCTTGAACTGTAAGACCTTTCGAAACTGCGTTCGCGTCAGCCGCATCATCCACAACGCCATACGCTTCTGCTTTGGAGTACCCAGCGTCTTCACAGCGTACTTCTTGTTAATGTTAAGACTTAGATGCTTTCAGTCGCCGCAACGCTCGACGCTACTTAACCAGTTTGAAATGGTTCCACTGCGGCGCGTCCATTGGTGCGTCAGGGCGACGTCTATGTGCCTTACTCACATAGTTAGATTCCTTTACGGCTTGATGTCAGCATTTCAGTCTGCTTGAAAGACAATGTGCTGTTGACAGCGGTAGTCTGCTGGCCGCTCACTTTGGCTAGCTAGTCACATTGCATCTATGTAACTTCTTTGTATGTGCGTTTAACCACCCAACCGTTATCTCATAATGGTGCCAAGCTTCGCTTCTTTCGCCGCACACTGTGCCAAACTTTTAAAGTCTGTGTTTAAAAGCTAAGGAAGCAGCTCGTTGGAACATTTATGAAAGGCGGAATTATCATATATACACATATGTATACGTAATTATTAGAAGACTCTGAACAGGCATTAACTTGAGACGATCACAAGCACCTTTGGAACTATTTGCTTTCTCAATAAAACATGCAAGGTACCAGAACTCTATGGATGCAGCCCGAAGCGGAATCATATTACCATATATATGTTATATATATTTCTCTATATTTGTCTAATGTCGATTCCATCGACCGCCTTTATTTCTTGTATATAGTATATGTACATATGTATATAAAAGAGTTAAAATCAAGTTAATATTTTTAGTAATATTTTTTTTTCAAGTGTACTTTACGACTTAAATATATAAAAGCAAACCAGCTCTAACTTGTGGCTTTTGGCATTTGCGTAACATCTAAGAAATACTCGAAAAAGCAGTAGACGTACCTTAGTACACAAACCAAAGCCGCATTTGTAATCACTGCATCCGCCCAATGGCGGATCTTCATGGTAACTTACACAGTCTCTAGCAGAACCGGCACTTTTGAATCATTGCTCAATTGAAATGCGTTACTATTGCTTTTCATTTCTATAGAATTTCATATTAAGGTGTCGTTAGTTGAAACAATGAAAGCGCTTTTCATTTATTTTTTGCAATTTCCATCTCATTCTTCTTTCTACTCAGTATCTTTAGTAAAAACTATGTTTATTTAATGATTGTTTTTTAAACACGTTAAAGTTTTTCAAGAATTATAACAAGATATTCGGTGCAAAACTAAGACAAAACTCCAGAATTAAATATTTTGAAACGTGGTTGCGTCTTTCAATTTTCAGATAGTCTTTTATGAAAGTACGATTAAACATCAAAATTGATCAAAAAAAAAAAAAAAAAGTTAGAAACAAATATCTTACAAAAATTTTCTTGAAAATTTGATAATTTATTGCGAGATTTTGCTGAATACAATATTATTCTGAGTAAACAAAAAGTAATTTATCGCAATTTTACAACTTTTCGGAAAGTACTTTCATTGCTTCGACTGCTGACAGCTTTACTCGCTTATGTTTCGTTCTTATGGATTTCTATTACTTGTTTTATTACATTCATTACAAAAATATACTTGCGTTTGACTACAAGTCTGTCTGCTATAAAGTCTTCTCGTCTTCAGAGAAGCTCACGAAATTTTCCCTCGCTTATCCGGTTGTTGTTGGAGTTGTTTTCTTTTATTTTTTATATAAGAGTGTGTATGTTTTCGTGGCTTCTCGTTGAATTTTCCGTTTTTGTGTTCATTTCAATTTCGTTTTGTTGCCTTTTATGGACTCGATGACCATGAGAAGCTTTTAATGCGGAGGATGTAACTGTGCTTAACATAAATACATACATACAAAAGTGTTGTGAGTGGCTTTGTTGTTGCCAATCATTTGGCTGCATTTGGAGACTCATCGTTAGACGACGCAATAGACGGCTGGTTTCTTCTTCTAACTTTAGATGTAGCTTTTGCCTCTTTTTTGCTTTTGTTGGTGCTCCGCGCCTGACAGCTGGTTTAGCTGGTATTCAACTTGCTGGTATTTGGCATCTAATTTTCAATCTACACCGCAGCTTTACCAAAAAGCTGCGTTTGTGACGACGTGCAGACCGTCAGTCAGCTGTTTAGGAGCTGGTTTTAGTCTGCTCTTAATTCCGCTTCAAGTTCTGAATGCATATTTGCGTGTACTTAGACCCAGTTTAATCAGAAATCTTCTTTTAGAACGTTATTGTATATTATTTTCAAATATAACTCGTCACTTACATATTATACAAGTATGGAATACTCTTTAATTAACCCGTGTAAATGCATATGTATGTACATATATATAAATATGATTTTCTAGTTACCAACGACTTTGGCAAAGTTAGAATTTTAGATGCTGCATATACGCTAAACCGCTTTGTTTGGGTTCTTAAGCATTTTCACTGCTTTAAACTCTGCCTAGCTTAATACAGATGCAGCTGTACATGCAAGTACGTAAGTAAGTGATTTAGCATTAGCAATGCATTCATATTTCTGGTTCTCAGCGATTTGTGGGTCATGAAAGTGAATTTATCGAAATGTTCTTGCACACTTGCGCATTTAACTTCTCAAAAACCAGTTCTACAACCGCAAATCCGATTCAACTGATTATAGTTATCAACAAAAATACATATTTACTACTAACCACATTATTGATTAAATGTATAATCCTAGAACCATGAATATTCTTATAGCCCAAGTTCTTAAGTATTTGGCTATTTTTCTAAATCATTAAGACCTCTTGTTGGAGTCTCCCATAATGAGTTCAGCTATATGAATTTCTATTGGCGGTTTCGGACGCAGTGTAAGACTGTTTCATCTCTTTTTTTCCGTTGCCTGTTTTTATAGATCTGGGTATGTGTGATCAATTGCCTACTCAGTCCGCAATTGAGAAGTCTCTCTCGACGAACAAAAACCAAACCCTTTAAGTCACTCATTATTCCCGTCCTGCTATATGGTGCGAAGACATGGACAATGACAACCACTGATGAGACGACGTTACGATTCGATGGAACGATGAGCTGTATGAGGTATGCCTCACATTGACATATGTAGTTCAGCGAATCAAGAGACAGCGGCTACGTTGGCTAGGTCATGTCGTCCGAATGTACGAAAACACTCCAGCTCTGAAAGTATTCGACTCAATACTCGCCGGGAGAAGCGAGGAAGACCTCCACTCCATTGGAAAATCTAGGTGGAGAAGAACCTGGCTTTGCTTGGAATACCCAAATGGCGCCAAATTGCGAAAAGTTGGCGGCTTTTAATGTTCCGAATACGAAAAAGAGATCAGAAACCATTTTAGAAGTTGAATTGAGCCCATGTGTACGACTGTAGCCACATAAGGCGACTTCTTCTCTAATATTGGCAATTTTCTGAATGAACATTCCTTCAAGCAATCATGCATGTGTATAGGCTAATCATATACATATATATACTTTACACACATATATATGTATTACATATCATACACATAGCAAACAAGGGAGGGCCGCAATACTCGGCCAAGCAACAACCGCAACTATTTGTGCAACAACAATGAGGATGTTTTGTTATGATGATGACCATCATTATTATGACTCTATGTAAAGCTGTAAAGTGCAACATATACGCATACTTACATAGCTCTAGGCGGCTCTCTGAAGCGTGTCGCTGACTAAATAACAAAGCAACGGAACTGAAAAGAGGCAGGAAAATGCGAAAAGCAATGGAAAAATCCAACTACAAGCGAATAGTTTTGCCACATGGAACTGAGCTGGTGAATAGCAACAAATGAAATTCGTATGTATGTATGAACAATATATTTTACATAGGATAAATTGTTAGAATGCGATTAAAAGAAATAGGAAGTGTGGAAACTAAACTCATTGAAAAATTGAAAATATTCGTAGTGTTTTTCGAAAAAAATTTGGTGGGTGCATAAATCAAAAAATTATAATCATTTCGAGTATTTTTTCAAATGCGGTTTTTTGGGGTGCGAAAACATGCATTTGTGTGTGTATGTGTATGTAAGTTAACACAAATCACCCTGTCTACATACATACCTACTAGATTTTCTATGTTAACTGCATTTATGTTTCTACACAAACATATCTATGATTATTTTGAATATACTTTATCTGATTTTGTGGTCCCTTTTATATTTTGCTCAAAGAACTGTTATTTGAACCAAAACACATGAACTTTTTTTAAATACAGATTTTTGACTCCCAGAGTCTTGGGTAAACCGAGAAGAGTTTTTCTAGTTGATATACTAATCATGAATTAGAAAATTTAGCTTTATAAAGAATTGGAATATGCGAAAATTTATTGCTATAAAGATACATTTAGCTACATATTTTACAGTCTCCGCACTTCAAAGAAAATTTGTCAAACGGGTTCCAAAAATCTTTCTTCGAAATCTCCATTCATAGTATACATACATATGTATATCAAAACTTTTTTAAAGTTATCGTTTTAATCACTATTTATCTATGTATTTATTTTATTAATTCTGAATTTCTTCGTTGGTATCACTTGCGATTTAAATTTATTCACTATTATTATTATTTATTTGAGGTCAGATTGCTCCGATCTTTATACTTTTTGTGCTGGAATTCACTCATTCTATCAATATATCAAAGAGCTACATGTGGATAAGGGTGTGGTTGATTTTTATGATCCGTTTATGAGAAATCGTCTTCATATCTCTAACAAAGTTCTGCTGGGTAATGTTAGTTTTTGAAAAAACTCGAATGTGTTTGCTCAATAAAAAAAAAGTTTGAACTAAACCTTTAGAGTGTTTTCAAACCAGAACATAATCTGAGTATTAGATAATAAAATCGAGTGTCCGAAATATGTTATGCATTAAACTCATTGGTATCAGTAAGTATTTTCCATTAACTTTTAAGTCAATAAATGGTTCACAAAATTAAATTTTACTGAAAATTAACTTCACTCTTCTTCGCGCGGAATTTAACCACACCATTCAACTATATAACAATAGTCGTGTTATATAAAAATATTCACCCCGATGCATCGGAAGAAATTTCACGCTCACCTCATTTTCCCCCTACAATGTGACTTACTAGCCTGCGCGGTGCACAATCCGGCATTTGAAAGCAATTGCCTAGGTCGCACATCCGCGTCGCATTTCCTTATCACTTCCGTTTCTACAGTGTTACTGTAGTTTACTCCCCTAATTGCGTTTATGCCAGCAACCCAAAACAATATTTAGAATAATGTTTCCAATTTCGATGTGCATACATATGTATGACTGAGAACATTGTGCTGGCATTTTTGAGCGCCCAAGTGTCCGGAAATGAGATGCAAATTTTATGTGGGATTCCAATGCTTCATGTCCTGACGTATGTATGTACATACATATATACACACTCATGCCAGTCCGCTCTTTGGTTCGCTGATCTTTGTTGCCGCGACGGTGGACAATTGAAACGCCAGTGTTGTCTGTGGTGGTGGTGTCTATTATCAAGGGGAAGCCACTAGGAGTTATTTAAGAGGGTTATTAAATGTATCTTTTTTGTGAAAACTGGCGTTTTTCTTGCAGTGAAAAGCGTTTCTTGGGTAATTAAGCACCATACAAGTATATAGTATAAGGGAAAGCAGGATGATGCGCTGACGTGTTGTGTCTTCTTTAAGGCAAACTGTTGCTCGTATATAAACCTTACTTACATATAATATATGGGGAAGTGAAAGATATGTGGGTTCGCGACCTTTTAATGACCGTTGTGAATCCTCGCGGTTCGTAGCAAGCAAGGTCGGACACGTGTTCAATAGTACACACTGCAAACATACAAAAATATTTGTTGTTTTATATTTATAGTAGCTTTTGGGTTTCTTAGTAGAGAATACTAAATTTTATAACGGAAGTTTATTCATGTTACATACATACATATATGATATTGATAATTAATGCTGAGCAGAAAGCTATCTAGCCGAAAAATTACGTTTTTAAGCCTAGAACGAAGAGTTCTTACAACATACATATAAGATTCTACTTTCGACTTGAGGGTTTATATTTGACAACAGTAATCTAAAATCTCGGTGGGAACCTTTTCCAAAATGGGTCTTGTGAATGAAAGACTTTTAATTTGCTTTTAGCATGCGAAATCGAATCATAGCAACGCACAAACAGCTGAGAGGATATTCTTTGATTAGCGAAAACTTCAAAATACATACATACATGTATATTTCTTGACACATTTTTTTCAGGAGCCTCCGAGTATATTTTCACAATGAAAGTTTGTCACAATCCAATTCAGTAATCATGAATCATTGGTTACTACTGAAAAATATGTCTCTATACGAGTATATAGTTACATAGTATGTGAGTTGAACGTGAACACCATTTTGGTGATTATGCTTAAGACCGGCTCATAGACCCAAATGGGAAGACATGTAAAGTTCAGATATATACATATGTACATACATATATGTATGTATGTTGGTTGGTGTTACCGTTTCAAGTATGTGCTTTCAACCTACAGGCTTCCACTTATTATTACATTAACCATTATCCGATTTAGTTGTTTTTGTTTTAATACTTTCTTTACCCTTATAGTAAACTTAAATTTTTGCCACCATCTTTGCAATATTTAACGGGTTCCTCTTAACCAACTTACCGCCCAAAGTCTAAGATTGTTACACAGGTATACATATAGCGCTGAAGACAGGAGTATGTGTGTGTGTGATAATTCTTCGGTTGTGTGTGAGTTGACTGTTTTGAAATCCCGTCAAGTTCAATGACCGTATCATGGATTTCTCCAATGGGCTCTGCTATCTAACTGCACACATACATACGTCGTATGTGCATACTGTATCTTCTTACTATCTTTCACCCAATCCCTTCCGTCGCTTTCTATTGGCTGTGTAGTTTTACTCAGCCCTCAGCTTTACTCTTCATTCTTCTATGCTGTTACAATTCTTCACATGCTGTTCACTAGATTCTCAGCGCAACAGTTGGCTTTGGTTTAGTTTAATTTGATTGCCCGCGTCCGCATTTGGCAGCCAGTGCGAAGCATTTGCTCGCGTCTTCCTGCTTTTCTATCACCTTTATGTCTTCTTCCCTTTCTAATGCTCTTTCCATTATATTCCTTTTTTGTTTATTTACGTTTTTTGTTGCGTGTGACTGCTGTGCGACGCTTAGATATTTTCTACAACTCATTATACATTTCTCTCATGGTCCCATTGCCCATTGTGTTGGTTATAAACGTTGACTTTATCGTCGTCATCACCGTTAAGCCTTTTTTCGTCTTCGCGCTCATTTCTTTAACCAATTGTTTATTATTGTTAGTGTGTTTTTTATGGCCAACTCTAGGAGTTTGTCATCTACTCTTAATTCTTCATATTTTCTCAGCTTTCTTCTATGATTGTTGAGGCAGTTTTTGTGGAAATTGTGCGTTTCTGCGTCCAACAAGCATCGTTGTCATTATCATACGGCCATCGATCCAAAGGGAAAAGAAAGTCAATGTGCGTTGCTACACAAAATCACCGTTAGCCGCATTTATGTTGCTCATGTCCATGCATATCCATGAGAATGTGCCCTTACTGTTTGTGTTTGACGGATTAGTGTTGAAATGCTTACTGAAAGAATTGAGATCCACGTTGTGTTGACCATTTGGTGTAGCTCTAAAGGGCAGTGAACTTGAACGACTTTCAAAATGTTTTGTAAGTTTTGTCAGTTGAGCGTGTTCCGTTTGAAGATTACAATATGTTTAATCGGATTAGATTACAGACATTAAAATGTAAATGTTTTAAATTCTGGGAAACAAATCTTCCGGCAGTGGGATGTGAAGCTCAAAGCTTTTCGAGCGGGGAATATTAATTATAAGGAAATCGGTGCGGACATATGACCAAATGTACTTATTGTTGTAACACACCCCGCCCAACTTTGTCAAAATGTAATAGCCCCACCGGTTACGAAGAATTTTTCAAAGGAGATAGACTCAATTTTGAGATAGGCCCATAAATATGACTTGTAGGTTTGAAATATTGTAGAGGGTTCTGACCTGTGACACTTAAGACAGATTTCAGTGTTAAAAGACATCGGATCTCACTTCCTAAGATGAAACTCTGCGAAATTTAATTTCTCAAGTGCACAAGTACCTTGGTTTCTATAGGCTACAGTTTGAACAAGAAATGTGGCCCCACACAGGCATCGAGGAGAAACGTGAACAGAGGATCCATATGCATTATTATAAATTTAAAAGGTTTTCAATTCAATATTTTAATACTTCCTTTGATGCTCTATAAGTATATCGCATTAGATGGAGTTAATCGCGTAATACGTACATCGTCATTAAGACCAAATAACGATAATAATTAAGTTTTATTGGTCCAAATGGACTGATGAGACCGTGGTTGATGAGAATGATAATTGTCCTATCGAAAAATAGAGAGAACTAAGGATACTTGTTTGAACTATTTAGGGTATAGTTGGTTTCTTCAATGTTGACTTCAATTGAGCTCGCGCCATATATGTACTTCCATACGTCATTCCATACACGATGATCCATTTAGTCGGACATCAGCGCCATTGCAGAAAAAAAATTTACCTTTAAAACTTGAGAACACCAAATCATCGGTAGCATTAGGGCATTTTCCAAAGATGGAAGACAAGCTATGTATGTATGTCTAATTATGCCACATATGAACATTTGTGCGCAACTATATATGTATTATTATAATGCTTTTAATTAATTGGAAATAAGATTTAATTCAAAGGGTGGGTCCATGTGATGGGTGTAAAAGAGAAAAGAGAGTATCAGAAATTCTGTGTGTTTGGATTGGAGCGCCAAAAGCTAAACATAATTTCTATAGGATAAATGATCAATGAGCAATAACAGCTGAGAATATACTAAATACCCACATATACTCAAAATTATTGAAGAAAGAAACATAAAAATGAAATAAAAAACGACAAGAGCTTGAGGAGTCTATTTGTGCTGTTTGGCTGATCATGTGTTTATGTAGAAACGAATCAATGAGAGAAGTCTCCAAAGAGCGCTTATTAGATATATAGAGAGTATAAAAGCTTTTGAGGTGAGGTCCAATTTGTAAGCTGGGTTTTTAACAGATGAGATACCCTTGAGAGCGTTGCGCACTCATAAATACAAATCTATGTGCGCATTGGATGTATTTATGTATATGACTTGACAACGAAAGGCTACAAATCAAGCTCTGACTACAATCAAACAAAAACCCATAAGAGTATCTTTTGGAGCGATAGGTATGATTTTTATTCTCTCTAATACAGCTCCAACACGCTCCAGTGAATGCCGCTCTTGTAGCGTTGGTGTCTGAGACTGCGAGGAGTGCGTACTCATAGCTATGGCGCACATTGTTAACCTCTTTGCCACATTAACAAATTTGTTTTTGTAATTGCCATTGCTATTTTATGTGCTTTGTTGTTGTAAAAAGGGTTCTTGAACTTAAAAGGGGTCAATTCGCAGCTCCGGCACCACCAGAGTACCAGTGAGCGCGTTTTGTGGTGTGAGTTTGAAATAGTCAAAATGAAACTTCAAATGCCTTGGCTGCGTGCCAGCTGTGTGCTCGTTTACTAGCCGGCGAAGTCGTGTCGGATCGTCTCGGTTTTGCTGACGGTAGGCATAGGCAAGTTGTTGTGGTGCTGGTTGGCTTTTTTGTGGGCTTTCGTAACACGCACTCATACCTGTGGATGTTACATAGTTTTTCCTAGTTTGCCCATGCGAATGGATAACTGCTTGCCTGGGTTGCCTACGTGCCTTCGCTACTGTTGTTGCTGCTTCTATTGGCCAACGGCAAGGGACTTTGAGAAACGCACTCGTTGCACGCTGCTTTAAGATGTCTAACAATTTTATATAACATACGTATGTATGTGTGTATCTGTGTATATAGCATGGTATGGCTTGTAGTTTCACTATACATGCTTGTAGTTTCTTCATTTTCCATTTTAGTGCTGCTTGCATGCTTTTGTGGTGCTTCTCCTCCTTTTACGCTTTCCACTAATTTGTAACTATTTATTTTATTTACTTATATTTTTTTTTGATTTTGAAAGCCTGTTGCTTTTCCTTCGCGCTTGAATTGGTTGCACAAGCTTATTCAGAAGTCCCGTTGCGTTGTACGCACTCGAACGTGGACGATACTAATATGGGTGATAATGTATTTCTGCCGAGGTAACGGATCATTGACACATGTGTGAGTAAAACACAAACTTGTGTACTTACTGTAAGTACATACTGGGTTTTTCAATAGCGATGATATGATTTCGAAGTGTCGTTTTGGCCATTTTTGATATGTCATGATCTGTAATTTTTTTTTTCATTGTATTCAGTAATTTTTACAATTTGATCATGGAAAGATATACATATGTGAGAACAACGTTTACAAACTATTAAATTTTATTATCAAAATAACGGTTCTCCAATTACAACCTTTCGTGCGCTTTTGCCATTTTCTGGTCATTGATGAAAATTTTGAGCGTTAAGAAAATAATGCTGTCGTTCAGGCAAGTATTGCTGAAGACCGCAATTTGTAGATTCCAAGCCATTCTCAAGACTTGGCGGATTTTGAGAAAGAATTTGGGCTTGCATCCATATAAAATTGTTCTCCCATAAGAACTGAAGTCATTTGACCTTCTAAACGTCGATGAATTTGCTGATTTTGCCTTGGAACAACTAGACAAAAGGTAATCCACAAACTAAATATTCATGAATAACCATCACATTCACCTAAATTGACAGTTTGGTGTGGTTTTTGGTCTGGTGAATCATCTTTTTATGGCCGCCATTGGAAGAAGTTGATCTTAACAACAACTGGCTTCAACAAGACGGGACTAGGTGCCACACAGCACGTGTAACAACCGAAATATTGCGAGAAAAGTTTAGAGATTCGATTATTTCAAGAAATTGTGACATTGAATGGCCTCCAAAAAGTTATGATTTAACACCATCAGACCACTTATTGTGGGGATATTTGAAGTCATTGGTCTTTAGCAACAAACCAGACTCTCTTCAAGCCATGGAAGTCAATATAGTACGTGCTATTCATGACTTCATTTAGTGGAAAAAGTATGCGAAAATTAAATTCATCGAATTCGTTCCCGCAAAAACAAAAAATTGTGGAGTCAAGTGGCCTTCATGTTATATTCAGAACATAATTGTATTGATTGTTTTTCACATTAATTACAAAAACATTTGATTTTATTTTTGACAAAGAAATATTACTCTTATTGGAAATAGCTGTACGAGTTTGTTTTATAAAGGTTAACATATTTGCTAAAGATTGAGGTATTCGAGGATTTCAGCCAATAAACCTTCTATGTATGACATGTATGCATATACGAACTGATACTTATGGTACCACCATTGTTAGCATCATAGGAGGCGGATTAAGCACTCAGCGCTAAGTCCGTTTCTGAACCGATTTTACGAAAATTTTAGCGTGGTATGAATTGGCTTATACGAGGGTGGCCTATCTACCTTCAAAATTGTACATACACCTATATATTTTGAAGAGTACATACACCTACATATTTCTTTATTAAAATTTTCCTCTTCCATTTGATACTCCTTCTGGTGACTTAGTTTTCACTACGCTTCTCATCTGATCTGTATGTATTTGAAAGTGCTCAATGTTTACTTGGATTAATTAAAATGTGGGGATTCGCAAATATACACATAAATGTGTATGTTTGTCCATAAGTACACGTAAATACTCATAATTCAGAGGATGCGTAACAAGTGGTAGAAACCGGTTGGAAAAACAATTTCATCTCAGCATAGGTAAAATGAGTAATTCTTTACATACATACATATATTTCAGCTTCATGTTGGTGTTGCTATTCGCAGTTATACAATTGCGGTTCACAAATTAGAGCTTCTCCTTATGCTATTAGCACTAATATTTGTATGTACCATCTCTAGATGTTTATACTCGTACAACTTCAACTACATACATAACTACATATACATATGTAAGAACTTTCCATCTGTCCAGTGTTGGAAAATATCTGTGGTTTGAAATATGTACTTAATTTGGGTCCCCAATACTTCTATAGCAAGAAAATAACACTAATTTAGGAAAGTTCATTGGTCATTTAAATTTCCAAAGTGTTTCCGAAAAGCTAAAGGTTTTTCGTCGTTCAGAAATATTTCAGGATCCTTACTTGCTTTCGATAGTAAAAATCTGGTTATCTTTATATTAAAAAGACGAAGAAACTTGTAAGACGTAGTTATATTAGGCCAATTATAAAAAATTAATGTAATCGCCTTAATTACACACAACGTATGATATACCGCCGTTTCATGAGTAAGTGATTTCCTCAATTTTTCCTGACCTCTGTTAATAGAACACAGTTTCTGAAATGCCATTTCATGTACCACAATATAACACCTATTTTAGCTTGCTAATTGTCACTGAGAACTGTCCCCTGATGGGTATTCACACAATAATGCTCCGTTGCGGCCGTTTTGCTTGTCAGCAGTTTCTTATTCGTCGATGCGACTCTTCCGTGGCATCAATTAATTCTTCGACAAATACAAACACATAAGCTTGCATGAAACAAGATTTCTAATATGCTTCTTTAGTCTCAATTTTAATCCAATTTTCAACCAGTAACGAGCATCAATCTGATTTTCATTTTGGGCACCTGTTGTTATTAAATTCGTTGCGTTTCGTATTTCCGTTTTCGGTTCGTTTCATTCAGTTTAGGATTTTTTACTTTAATTGTGAAATTATCTCACTGGTGAGAGTTTCTTTCTCTTGCCCTGCTTTTTAATAATCATTCAATGTTTGTGCTTTTAGAAATTTTTTGTGTAAGTACGAAACATTCTTCACCGGATATCGTTGCCTTGTTGCTTCCTGTTGCTTTTCGTGTCATTATAGCCTATTAGGTCATCGAACGACGATGTTTATTTTTAGGAATTTCTTGTACTCAAAAACGTTAGTAATAGCTTAAGTTCATTTTATGGTTAAAAGACGAAGGAGCTCTGAAGTAATATGTTAGGCACAAGGACAGATAAACTGTCAAGTATTCCCTTAGAAGTGTTTAATTAGATTTCTTATGTATATAAAGTTGGTTTGATTGTAACGGCATACAACAATTTAATACATACATGCACATGTTTGCCGAAGTTAGAGTGCATGAGCGGATATAAATCGCTGACAAAGGAAATTAACTCGGAATTGTAGCTTAACGGCAACGTAAGGATGACTGCTTAAAACGTGTTGATGTTATCAATTACATATCGGCCCCTAAATACAAAACAACACATCTTTCAAACAAGAAAAAACGTTAACTTCGGCTGCACCGAAGCTAATAAATCCTTCACAGGAGCATTTCTTTTAGTAACTATGTATGTGTTCAGTTTACATGGAAGCTATATGCTATAGTAAGCCGATCTGAACAAGTTTTTCGGAGATTATATTATTATCTTAAGCAGTAGCCCATGTCAAATTTCGTGAAGATAACACGTCAAATGCGAAAGTTTTCCATACCAGACCTTGATTCCGATCGTTCGGATTGTATGGTAGCTATATGCTATAGTAAGCCGATCTGAACAATTTCTTCGGAGATTACATTGTTACCTTAAGAAATAATCCATACCAAATTTCGTGAATATATCTTGTCAAATGTGAAAGTTTTCCATACAAAAACTTGATTCCTACCATTCAGTTTGTATGGCAGCTATATGCTATTGTTATCCGATCTGAAAAATTTTTTTGGAGATTACAGTTTTGCTTTAGAAAATAATCTGTGCCAACTTTTGTGAAAATACATTGTGAAATGTGAAAGTTTTCCATACAAGAACTTGATTCCGATCGTTATGTTTGTATGGCAGTTATATGTTGTCCGATATCGGCAGTTCCGACAAATGAGCAGCTTCTTGAAGAGAAAATGGGGTTTGCAAATTTCAAAACGATATCTTAAAAACTGAGGGACTAGTTCGTTCGGTGTTCGCGTCGGCGTTACTTAAGTCTCGAAGATCTAAACCTTTGACTGCACTCGTACTTAAAAACCAAGCTCTCAAACGGATCTGCTAAAATTAATAGGATAGTTTTGTCAAAAGTTTACATAATAAAACCAAGGTTCTATAACGAACAAAAAATATTTTTAATCGAGTATGCAATGTTCAACTTTTGTGTGTTTCCCTTTGAACCAATCGTTACAATTCTTCAAAAACTTTCAAAACAAGCTCCTTTTGCCTCGATGCAGATTTGACAGCGCGATTTCCAAGCATTGAAGGCGTCAAGGAAGGCATTCTCCGGAATAGCTTTGAGAGTCGAGGAACATGGTGCTTGAATCCCTTTTCATAGACCTTTTCAGGCAAGGAAACTATATGGCGTTCGTTAGGTAGCTGTTCGACAGAAAGGCGGTGTGAGCCGGGGCGTTGTCGTAACCCGAATGACCATGAGGACTTCCGTCTAAAACTTGGTGTTGATGACTTGTCCCCGGGGGAAAAAATTCATGGTAGTTAAAAAAAGACAATGAGCATCGTTTTTACTTTGGATTTGCTCATTCTTCTGGTCTTTATCAGCGATCTCTTCCCCACCCTCCAAAAAGGCATGGTGCCACCGAAACACACCACTTCTTGCGAAAGCAACAGCCTGCTTGATCATATCAAACGTCTCTGTCGCAGATTTGCCGCTCGTTCGTTAGCTACCGAATTCAGTTGGTGCGCGCCCGCTCCGATGTACAGTCGCGGCGGAAGAAAATCAGTCCTATTACTTTCCACACAAATCCTGTAATATAAGATGTATCTTGTTTATTTTTATAAATTCTATTAAACTTCTAAGACTTTTGTTTAAATATGTACTCGTGATTAAAGATCATGGTTCCCACGAGGATAGTACATAGACGGCAAAGCAAAAGTTGAGCTGTTTCATTTCATTTGCCCTAAAAGCTCTCGAGTAGAGACCTTTTAAAACAAATTTTATTGATTCACAGTTCGCTCAGCGAGCTCTTCTCTCGCTAGTTCCCACTGGTGGGAAGTAAATGGGATTTACTGTAACTGAATGTATTCATACACATATGTATGTACATAAGCACATATCATTTGTTCTTTTCGAGTATCGTATAACCTTTCGTGCAACATCATCAATTAATGTCCTGTAAAGTCTATTAAACTGTTTTTTGTTTTGGACAAACAAAAGATTCCAACGCACACATTTGTACATATGTATGTATGGGCATATAATAATACTGAGTATGAGTGCCAGTATGTAAATAAGGCAATATGTGTATAATAAAAGAGTACAAAATGCAAACAACGAAAAATGCATTCAGTATTTAGATTATTATCCTAAATAAACGCTCAGGTGTTCAACAAATACACAAATATATAATCAGTTGGAAAAAATGTCTAGCGGACACGCATAAATGATGAGATTCAAAGGAGCCAACGATAAAAGCAGCACTCTTACGTTGGACAAGGCAACAAGGACGAGAAGCAATAAATGAAAAACATAAAATTGAAATGACTGATTGAAAGGCCAGCAATGGAACAAAGCATATTACGAAAGGACAGCGCTGAATAATGTATTACGTATACTAAAAGCATATGTATATGGACATACCTACGTATCCTTGCGCCACTGGATATGATAACCAAATCACAATGCAGTCGCCAGAATCGCTATAAGCCATTGATCGGCTAAATGATGGTACAACTGAACGCTCTTGACGACCATTCTTTTCTCTTGTTGTGTCCTACGACGACTCGCTGACTTGATATGTAAGTCATGTCTGCTTGCTTTATAAATAGCGTGTGATTTGCAGGATTATAGCAGCGTTGGCGTTGGCGACGGCGGTCCTGTAGAGATCACTCAGACACATTTATTTTTATGTTTACGTATTTAATTTATGTGTATATGTGAAATTTAGGGGGTTGAAATTTAAATTTAAACGCTTAATATACAAGAAAAAATTTAAAAATAAACAAAATGTACGCAAACGATGTGAACTCGAGAAAAACGCTTAAGAAAAGGGTAAGCTTAACGCGGCCACAAAGTGAATGTCTGGGTAAAATTGTAGCGCAACAGGATAAATCTAAAGCGACGAGTTGTGTACAAACTATAAGCATGCATATACTTGTATTTATATATAAGTGGCAATTCAGTTGCCATACTGAGGGGAGGAAGCGCAGTGTTGAAATACAAATTGTAAAGATCAACAATTGATTGGGTTGTTGGCGGCCCGAAGGCATAATGAAATTAAATTTAACACCAGCATGCTAAAGGATACAACGTTGCCGCATTAAAGGCAATAACAATAATAACAATGCGATCCATAAAGCAATGTAGGAAATCGAAAATATCACAGGAGTGCGATCGTGAGCGGTTGCAACCACCAACAGCTCTGCTATGCTGCGGCTTTAAGTATGTATGGGAACTTTTTTCACAGCCTACACCGAAACCAGTTCCTGCTGCCTTCTTGGCCCTCTTTGCCGCGGAAATTGCTGCGTTTGTGTGTTTGTGCGCGACTCGTCAAGGAGAAAGTTTTTCAAAATTTGATTTGATTACTTCATGCTTCCCTACGTTGTTTCGGTGGTAGTTGGTTTTTGTTGTTGTAATTGTTGCTTAATTTTATGATTTCAATACGTCGACAGTTAAACGAGTAACGAATGCGCGGTTCGTGATTACGGGAGCATGACCGGCATGAGAACGGCGCACACCTATCTTGCCCGCAAGGGAAATGCATGGATTTGGCTGCCTTTAACTTCATGCTGCCTTGCTTTTTAACTTGTTTTACCCCTATTTTAGTTGGTAATGACCGAAAATTTATGTGCAGGATTTCTCATATGTATATGTACATTACTTGCATGCCACAGGTGTTTCCAAGCTATGTGATTAATTTTTTCACACATAAAAATCTTTTTAAATTTTAATTGAAAAAAGGAAAAAATTTTCTGTTTTTATTGCCTCCGCGATCTTCAAATGCCTTCGCTTACAATTATCCTTTTGTTATCTTCATTTGCAGGACAATACACGGCACAGGCATTAAATTTGTATAAAAAACAGTACGAAAGCACCACGAAGGCTTGTTCGCCTCCTTTAGTCTGCTTGCTCCGCTGCCAGGACCAACAGGTGTTAAATAGCGTGACCAGGCAATTATGCGCACTTTTTCCGCTTTTCATTTGGCTCACGCACACAAACACCCTTTCCGTGTGGGAAAATTTCAGCGTGACCGCACTGCACTTGCGCTTACATTTCTACTAAACAAGCTACGAGCTTAGTACCATTGTCCTTACACGGAAACAGTAGCCGCTATGTGCCCCTTTTTGAATTAATTTGTGCATACATTTCATGGAAATTATGTAAAACAAGTTATTTTTATGTGAAATTTCTTAGATTTAGATTTTAGTTTTGGTTCACACATTGATTCAAGTTCTAATTGTCGAGTAATTACAATTTGTCAGGGTCGAAAATCAGGAACCGAGTGCTAGCACTAGTTATAAGCTATTCAAAAAGCTGTTTTTTTCTTTTTTTTTGCAATATTCTACAGTTGACTGGCTTTTTCCCAAATAACTTAAATTTTTAGAACAAACGAGTTTTACACCGGTCTGCACTCTCCAATAGTGGGTTAAGAAATATTTGCCTTTGTTTTAGACTTTGTATAGTAGCAAAGAATCTTTTTTGATGGACAAGTGGAGGTAACATTTAATAGAACATCGAATGTTAATTGAGCCCTTAAAGACGCATGCGTGGAACTTAAAATCTTGCGTATAAAATTGAGGTTTCTGCTTACCAGAAGAAAACGTTGGACCCCCTACAAAATACATCTATAACTGATCAGCATGACGAGCTGAGTCGTTTTAGCCATGTATGTTGGTCTTTCGACTGTCCATCGTATCCATCGTGTAACTATTATTTGTTGAAACCGATACCAATATCAATATATACAAGATCTGAAGACTTTTTAACATCCTTTGTTGCTATAAAAAATGCAGCTGTGAAGGATACTATAGCTTCGGTGCTGCCAAGGGTTTTTGTTTATTTAAAAATTAATGCTATCCTTTGGTAGAATTTACGAATTATTTTTATTTTTTGACCAAAATTTGGATAATTTTTCAGTTTACAATTTTATTGTGATTTTTCCGTCAAATCAGAAATTATGTGCAATTTTTGTTGTATACATATCAACATGTACCATGTGCTAGGAGTGTTCCATAGTAAACAGGACTTTTTGAATTCAGCTCCCTCTGGGTGCGCCATCTACTTACATATATGTCGACTGGTGTGTTAGAATCTGCTATCTTTATCGATTGTCCAGTGAGTGAATTTGATGACATTTTATCGATTGGAAGTGAAGTTATTGCGTTTTAAGTGTCAGTGTGTTTGTGTTATCGGTGCGAAAATGAGTTCGAACAGAGAGCCAATATTAAGTTTTGTTTTAAAATTCGTAAAACTTTTACCGAAACGTTTCAATTGATGGCGATGATTGCTTATCTCGTAGCAGAGTCACGAGTGGTTTCAACGTTTTCAAAGTTGTCGTGAGGACATAAATGACGATTAACATGTGGGCCAATCAAAATCCGTGATCACCGGAAACTCCATTGAAACTGTGCGTGAATTCATCAAAAATCAGCCGAAATAATCATTGAAATTCATGGAATTGGATTTGAAAATCTTCAAAACATCGATTTATCGTATTTTGTCCGAACATTTGGGCTTACGAAAGGTGTGAGGACGGTTTGTTCCGCACAAATTGACTGACGACCAAAAACTGCTCAGACCGATTTTTTGACCAAAAATCACATTTTAACCATAACCACTCCTTGTATTAATCTGATATGGCACCGTGCGACTTCTTCCTTTTCGGAAAAATGCCTTTGATCATAAAAGGAAAGCGTTATGCAGACGTAGAGGCCATTCAAAAGGCTTGCACCGGCATACTGGGGGCCATACCGGGCAACGAGCTAAAACACTCGATCAACATGCTTTTGGATCGTGCAGAAAGCTATATTCAAGCAGAAGGAGACTATTTTGAATAAAATAAAACCATTTGTTCCGTTTTTTTTAAGTCCTGTTTACTTTGGAAAGCACTTTGTATGTACATATACATGTATGTAAATATGATATGTACATATTAAAAATCTGAGCATATTCTGCTAAAAGACAAGGGTTTATGCTGTGCCCATGCGTTGAATATGTAAGTATGTATGTATCTGAACAAATGTAAGTGTATATATCTGACTTACTATATAACTGTACTGTAGTGCGCCTGCTCATAAATGAACAACAACAAAATCAAACAAACAAAAGGAAGGCGAAAATTGCTGTCAAAGCGAAAGCACAATGGAGCCATTTATTCGCTTATACAAATCTGTCTGCCCATACATACATACAGTATTCACACACATGAGTAAATATGAGTTCATTAAAAACCACAAGGGTGAAACCACTCAAACACGCATACTATACACCGACACACATTCATTAAAGTAAATTCATTGGAATGCAAATCGTGACAAGAGAGGATACTTCAATGCTCCTTGGGGGCAGCGCAGGCGCATTAGCGATTGAACTGCGAGCGGCGAGCATGAAGTTGACTTGAGTGCCACTACAAAGGTGCTGCGCAGGCGAAATTCAAGATACAGCACTGACTTCAATGGCAGTTACTGAATAATTTGCTGCATTTTTATTTTTACCCGTGATTGTTTTGTTTTTACTTTACCAAAAGGGAAACTTATTTGCGGATCCTTCCTTAGTGGAAGGCGGTGTGAAGAGGTAGTATTTTTATACCCTGAACAGGGTATATTAAGTTTGCCACGATGTTTATAACACTAAGAGGGAACGTCGGAGACTTTATAAGTCTAAATGATTAGCGTGACGAGCTGAGTCGATCCATGTCCGTCTGTTTGTCCGTTTGTCTGTCTTTGATGTCGATCTGAAATTTTGCACGCTTTCTTAACTCCCCAAGAAGCTGCTCATTTGTCGGAAGCGCCAATATCAGATCACTATAATATATAGTTGCCATACGCACTGAAAGATCGGAATCTAAGGCCCGCATGGGAAAACTTTATCACTAGACGAGAGTCATAGTGCAATCTCTGAATAAAGTGTTCACATCGGACCAGTACAGCATATAGTTGCCATAGAAACTGAACGATCGCAATCAAGTGTTTGCATTGTAAAATCTCGAGTTATCTTGACGAAATTCGGAAGAGCCGAAGGCATTAATACAGTCACCGAAAAAATTGTTCTGATTGGAACCCTTAACTATTTTTAAAGCTGTGACATTGGTAAACCTATCGGAGCTAAGTGAAGACGTCTGCCTATAAAAAAAATTAAAACTATATACATTTAGTCATCTTACGATTTCAGAATTCTATTCTAAAGAAAAAGAAGTAGTCAATCTTGAGAAGAATAATGACACAGCAGTGTAAACAATCTGTTTCTCTAGCTGTTAGTTTTTCCTCTCTACTCTCTGTTCTTAAAATACTAGTAGTACGAGTAAAAAGTTGTAGTGAGCAGCAGCACCCCACTGGTATTTTTTCCTTCACTCGTGAGTGGGTAGCAGGAATGTCTGTACACTGTGCTCTATTATTTTAATTTTATTTCTTTTGCTTTCTTTTTGTTCCTCCTCACAAGCAAAATGCTCCGGGCCACTGATCATTGCAAACGTTGCCAACGAACGTTCGTAAAATTGCTGACTTTTGCTGTTACTCATACCTATGTACATACATATATGTATGTATGTGTGTGTATGCTTTCATGATTTCTTCACTGTCTTCCCGTTCTGCTGAGGGTGCGATTAGCGGGCGAATTGTTTGTGTGTTGCCCATTTCAACAGCAGACAACGTTGTTGATTCCCGTTCTGTGCAGGATATTTTTCGCTTTTGCTTTATTAGATAGAGACTTGCGAGCTCAGTTTTCATACCCATACGATCACTTGGTGTGGTGATCTTCGCTTAGGGGAGCATAAAGGAATGGTGGGCCACATTGTGAGCATGCGCAATGCAAAAGTTTATAGAATAATTGTATGTCTGTTCGTATGTTTGAATGTAACTGTGGCTTGGGTTTGGTTTATTTAGAAGGGTCGCGATTCGAAGTGAGTTTTAGTTACATACTCTTGTTGTTGCATTAATAGTAAACACAGTAGGGCCTTGCATTGCATACGAGTATTGAAAGACAAAGTGTTGCCACTGTTATCCTTGACTCTGCAGTCACATGTACATACATATGTATTTATCGTGTTTATTTTCATTCTTAATTTTTGTTAATAAATAAATACAAATTTCAAGAGATTGGGGGACGCACGTACTTATATAAGTACATACTACATAAATACATATCCATATAAAGAAGTTCATTTTGTTGACTTCATATTGTCTGCTTCAAATGCGATCAGCTTATCTGTAATCTTCTTATGTAATATTTATTTACATATCTGTAATATGAATTCTTCTTTATAAAGGAACAATGTAGAGCCAATTGAATCTACATAGAATGTACAGAGCATATAAAAAATATGTATTTACATACATATGTATGTACTATAAGTTGTAGTGGTTTCAAATATTTAAGGGGTGAAGTGAGTATCGCTTGTCCATTAAAATTAGTTCAAGTCGGTCGTTATTAAATACAAGGAGTCACTCATTAAGATCTATACACTTTAACATGGGTTTGAACAAATTGTTGAAGCACTTTTGCCACTCTGATTGAGGTATCTCCAAAACAAGCCTTCTGAACGTATCAACCGCCTCTTCAGGTGTCGAAAAAAGTTGACCTTTTAGTTGTTGTATTACGAATGGGAATAAAAAGAAGACTCTCAGTACCAAGTCAGGTCTATACGGAGGATGACTCATCGAATCGATGTTTAGAGTACTCAAAAATGCAGTTGTTTCAGTCGATGTGTGAGAGCTGCTGATTACTTGAAAAACAATTTACTGTTCTATGTTGTTCAGGCGACCATTTGCTTGGAAGTACTTCGTGCGCGAAGAACTTTTGTTGGATTTGGCTCATCTTGAAACACACATAGGTCAGATGACGATCTTGTAGTCTCAGATATTAGTTTGCGGAACAACAACTAGTATTAGACGACCTTCCCGAAAGTCGTCTGAGAGTGACATACGACCTCGAGCTTCATCGTCAAAACTTGAATTAAGTTCATCTATGTACTGTTGATGAGTTAATTTACATCGAAAGCTTCTAAACTAATCTTGCGAAAATGTTCCATCTCTTGGTGGAGAGGAATATTTTAAGTAACTGTTAACAACAAAAACAGCGTTCGTATGTCAAAATGTTCTGAGGATGGATACCAAATTTTACGATCAAATTGTGAGTTACCAGATTGCAGCACCAGTGTTGCCAAATCCCGAAATATAAGAGGCAACCCATGTATTGCAATCTCTTATTATTTACTCTTAGACCCTTTCTTGTTTATACACTGATTATCTTTTCTTGATATATACATTTGACTTCCTATAGTCGGAAAGAACCAAATATTTAGAATTCATATACTCGTTCTTCTACACTTAGGACTCAAATGCCATTGGTTTAGCTTGCAACTTTTCGAGACCAAGATTTTATAAAGTACTATGTGTGACTATAATAAATAAAGTATATATATTAGGTCTCTGAAACAATGTAATGGTCGGTAACTCTCTTACGTAGCTAAAAATCGTCACGAAATCATCAACCGGTCACTTCAATCGTCAATCAATGACTAATAGGACAATGACTTCTTCCAACCACGCCCCAATAGACAACATTATAACTGCGTAAATTTATTTAATGGATTCGCCAACAAAAAATATTGTGATAGAAGCAACTACCAGTTACCTAAATGTACTAAGAAGGCCAATGCACCAAAAGGGGTACAATTCATGGCAGCTCTGAGGCGCTGGAGCGTTGCGAATGCGCATGTCAGCAGGCAATCCATTGGGGAAGTTTGCTACTTGCAATCAGGCAACGAAGCTGGTAGTATACAGCAGACAAATACATATGACAAAGAGCTGAACGACTGAGCGAAGCGAAAAGTAGACCGTCATCCAGTCAGCCAACCAAACAGCCAGGCTAAGCAATCAAAGCGCAGCGTGCACTGCCTACATAGCCAACCAAACCGACAAGTAACACACAGTCACGCCAAATAGAAAACACTCAGATTCGACCATCCTGCGTTAAGCGGTCCCCCCATTTTTCCTACCATCATTGGCATTGGTTAAGCAATCAACCAATTTTTTGCTTTCCTTCAACTTGTCGATTCCTGTTTTGGTTGTTGGTTGCATGGTCTGCAGTTGCTGTTGGTGAGTAAATTGCTTGTAGACATTTTCTTGAAAATCTCTCGTTCCTATGAAATTTTATGCATAAATGGTTCTTAAAGGTCCACTTGAGATTTTTCCTTTAACACCAACTCACATACGATTACAAGGAGAATTCAATGGATGTTTTGCTGTGCCAGGGATTGGGAAATTTAAACTGAATTTTGTTAGTTCCACAATTCATGTATGTACATAAGTATGTATGTGATTGAAACTTGATTGAACTCTTAAAAGTTATTTCTCGAGTAATATTACAAGGAGATAACACTAAGCTGTTCTTTAATCCTTGCTTATCGTAATTATTTTGTCAAAATTTAAAAAAGTAAAAAATCAGAAATATTGACCGAAAATAGTTCAACTGCGTCCGTTATTTGAATAAAAATACCAAAATGGCTTTAAAAATTATTTTAAATTCGAAAATCGTATCTGCTTCGAACTGACTGTTGCTTCCCTATTTGATGGAATATTCGCAAAATGCCAAGTTTCCATGTATGTAGGTACATAAAAGTCGAACGTAGTTGTAGCTTGGACTTATGCAATTGTCAACACCAAGAAGTCTCGTCAAATGACGGATTGGCATACTTGGCGTTTCATGGGTGGTTATTCGAAGTGTTTCAAAAGATTGAATAGAAAATTGATCTGTCGGCGATCCGCAAAAAAGCTGTCACTATCTGTGGTTGCTTTGGATTCTTGTCGATAGAGTTCGAGTTTTGTGTTTCCAAAATCGGAATATTATTCGTTTGATTTTATGCTAAAGGAGTTTTGTTGATTTTCGCTGACGTTAGATTCTTCTGAAAATGGGCACATAAATTCCAATGCTCAATCGTCTGCAATAACTACTGTTTTCCCGACTGGATCAAAGATCCTAAGAATATTTTTATTGTCGTTCCGCTTTAATTCTGATCTATGATCCTAATGTGGATCTTAAGATGGGTACAAGGTAATATACATATTTAGTGTCGATTTTAATCATTGCCCATATTCTTTAGTAATTTTAAAGGACTGCAAATAAATTTCATCAGACTGAGTATAAGTAGAGGGTGAGAGTTTTGCCTCTCAACTGCTTGCGTGGTGTATGCAAACGCAACTTAATTTGAGTGTAGCTTTATAATCGTTGTGTCCAAACTCAAACTCATTAAAAAAAGGACAAATTCTTGCGATGTCCGTTTGTTACTATGCCGCCACATTAATCGTCACGTATTCGGCAGCTTTTTTGTGCTTTTCGTCACCGATGTCATTGTTGTCGCAATTCTCTTTCGCTATGCACAATCCTCCAATCCTTAAGCGCAGCAACAGCACTGCAAAGAAAACATTCAACTTCAATTAATTTTTTTCTTTTCATGCATGTATTATTTCGTTTCTGCTTTCAGTAACCCTCATTTGTTTACTGTTAATGTTGTTGTGCTGCTTTTGAAAAAAAAAAAATAAATAATTTTTTTTTCGCTTTTTAGCGAAGTGCAATGCAACACGTTCACAGCGTATCCGTTTTGTGCAGCAACAACAATAATAACTGTTGCAACAACAAAAGCTACACAATGCATCATTTGTAAGCTTAAATTAGTTTTTTCTCCTTTTATGCGTATTTGCACTGCAATATTATTGTTGTTGTTATTTTTATTCGTTCGGTGTCAATGACAATAACAGCGTTGCAGGAGAAATCGAGGATAGCAACACACGTCCAGTTGCAGTCGCATTCAGTGAGACACATGACCACATATACATATATGTATATACATATGTACATGTGTGTGTATATGTAGCTATATACTCTTATATGGACTTTACGTTTATTATTTGGTGTCATATTCGTCATTTGCGCCTTGCACAAAATTCTTTTATTTGCCTGCTCCTTTTTCGCATATTGAATTTGATCCTATTGTATACTTTGCATTATTTGTCCAGCATTAAATGCAATTTGTGGGAGCTTGCGAGAAAATGTAGGTACTTTCATACATTCATATGTATGTATATGTATATATATAATGTTAAGAATACGATCCGATTCTTATTGAAATTGTGACAAAAGTCAAGTGATCTTCACAAAGGTTTTTTCAGGGAAGTTTGGAACAAAGCTGTTTTATGGCTTCCAATTATTAAATGAAAAAAAAATCATTGTATGTATGAATTTGACTTGAAAGTAAAAGTTTCAATAAAGAGACATTTCCTAGGCTAGGTTAGGTTAATCTGGTAGTCCAATAAGCCACGCATAGACCAGTTTTGCGATGCGGAGTTCAGTTGCTAGGTCCAGGGGGAGTAGTCATCCTTGCCTGCGCTTGACGCGAATTTTAACAGACTCTGCGGCCTTACCATCGATACCTCCTCCAGTGTAGTCTTGTCAATGCGGGACAAGTGCACAAGAGATGCTCCATTGTTTCCCTGGTGCCCTGATGTAGACATTTCCTGCAGTCTTCTCCATCTGTCAGCTCTATCCTGCGAGCGTGTGTCGCCACCAGATAGTGACCAGTTAGTATTCCCATCATGTTCCTACAGTCCCATCTATCGAGTACCAATAGAAATTTTGTATACACCTATCTACCGTTTGGTACATGACTTTTGAGACACTCCCTAACTCTAACTCATAAATCAATTCAAAAACTTCCAAAGAGAGGATGATGAATCACTGAAAAATTAACATCAAAAATTAAGTTTTGGATATAAAAGATCTAAAAATCGATAGATAAATGAAGTAAATCGGTGAACTCATAATAATCAAATAATGCAATCGTTTACAGATGGTTAACGGAAGGGATTATGATATAATTTTTTGGAAACCTGAGGAAATAAAAATAATCGGTGATTACTATTCATTAAAATTTACTATTTTTTTATTTTTTTGAAGACGGAACCTTACACTCAAAATCGTTTAGTGAATGTGTTCTATTCGTTTCAGCATAAATAACGTTAAACAGTCAGAACGCCTAAAAGTGCGCATCACATAAAGAAGATTAGGGTAATAAAACCGAAAAAGTTCGAGGGTGACCAAAGACAAAAAATACGATAAACTAAACCGATTTTACCGATCGCTCAAAAAGCCTGTTATTTCATGTTTAGTAGATCTGTAAACTCTCACAACTAGAATAATACTTGCATTTCGAAACGAGTCGTACCCTCATCTATACATGACATTTCGCAGATGAAAGCAAGACAGGCAAACGCACCTCGATAAGACTTGATTAAAACCAATTATGCTGAAGCGATATGAAAAGTATAAATAACTGTCGACGCAATCTAAAGGGCAACCACAATGTTGGCAATTTAGGGTGTTATATACTTATTGCCTGTACATATAGAATGACGGCTCACTTATATACCACAAAGCATATGTAAATGGTTCGAAATGCGGTCAAGTAATTTTATAACTAAGATGTCGGTTTTACTTTTATTGTACCACTTCTGCTGTGTCTTTTGTGGAATCCGTGTTACTTTGAATTACTTCTGCCGATTTCGTATTGCATTTCCTGTGTTGTGTCACTTCATGGTTCCTGTTTATTCATTTAGTTAATTCCTTGAATTGCCAAGTTACCACATCAGGTGGGTTTGTAAGCGACTGTCATACCTATATGTATGTATGTGTGTATGTATAGGTGTGTTTGTAAAAGGGAGGCTGAACTTGCGACAAGTAAGCATGAATTATATTTGCTTCAGCGAAAACCCCTCCGCCGCTCATTAGCGCGCTACTAAGGCGTGCGCGCAGACGAAACGGCAACAGAGGAAGAAGACTTGTAAGACAAGCGCTAAGCTAATATACATACTTACACATACATACAGTTCTATGTACAAGGATGAAAAGTACAGCATTTATATGTATAAGTTGGCCTTTTTGACCGCTTGAGTGTTGATGTTTTGAATTTATTTTTCTTAAATTTTTATACTGAAAAGATACATATGTACATTAAATATGTGTACAGTATAAATGAGAAATGAGTAAAGAAATAAAATTAAAAATATTATAAAAGCAAACTAACCGCTCTCTCAGCGCACCTCGTCATTTACGTTAGGGTGGATAACCGCAGTGGGTAATAAAAATTATTTTGATTGCTTTTATTTCTCGAAATAATAAATTCCTTTCTGCTGACCGTGTGGTTGTGACAGTGATTCGTGCATACCGGCCACCGAGCGCCTTGCAACATGCACCGTCTCAAAATCGTTCTATGCTGAATTTCGTCAACGAGCGTTTTTTTGTTTGCCCTTTCTTGACTTAAAGGCGCTGGCTTCTTTATCATTTCTTCCTTGTTTTATTGCGCACATACAAATACATATATAAATATACACATGTAGCTTACAATTTTTATTATTATTTATAATTTCGGTTTTATTTAACGATGAGCCTTTGCGGGTTTGAAATTTTGAGTTATCAGCGGCCACAAAAAAATGTAATTGCTTTTTTGTTTGCGCGCTTTTTGGACTCCCTACAAAATATATCATCTATATATGTATGTATATGTGTACCCAAAAATTTTTACGACTTTTTCGCAGTGCTTACTGGTTGTTGCTTTTGTTGTTGGCTGCTTCGTTAACTGCTTTTCGTACTAGTGCTGTTTTTGCTTTTGTTATTACCACTTTATATATGCTCCACTCTCGTTGAATTTCGTTCGTTTCGTAATTGTTTCCAGTGATAAACACTTAACCGCTGCCTGTCGAATCATTTCGTTAGACTTCATAGATGCCACACAACCCATCATAGATCATTCTACTGTAGAGGGTTGCACACAAACACTTGTACTTAACTGCCTTGAAGAGTATGTGTTAAAATGTTAATGGTTATTAGAGTGCAATGACTTATGTATATACATATGTATGTATGGACTTCATACAGGACTCTTCGATATGCCGATTTGGTACAGGTACGAAATGTGAATTCTGGCTTTCAATCTGATTTCAATACCAGGTGAAACATAAAAAGTAGACGAATATCAAAGAGCCACTTAATTGCTTTACTTCTTTTTTTGTGCTGATTCCGGTAGCTAAATGTACATACATGGATATATGTATATGTACATATAGTATATGTATGTATAAATACGAGTTTATTGATTTTTTTCGTATTTATTTCTATTTAACAACCGTGTGAGCGACCACCTATGAACTAAGAAAAAATAAGAAGAAGAATAATAGAAGTGAAACATATTCAGTTTACAGAGAGTTTAAACAAAATGTATTTAGATTCGACCGAATACTCCTTTGAGAGAATTCTGTAACATCCTGTGCTCTTAAAGTCAAACATATACATATGTCAGTCAAATGTTTTCTGCCAAGTCATATAAAAAAAACAAGAAAAGAACGTTAGCTTTGGCTGACCCAAAACTAAAATACCTTTCACAAATATAAAACATGCCTTACAATAACATAATTTTCATCAGCCATTTTGTATGGCAGATCAATATATGCTATATTGATATGGAGATTGCAAAATTATTTTAGAAAATAACCCATGTTAAATATTATGAAAATATATTTTCAAATGAAAAGGTTTTCCACACAGTACTTGATTCCGATCGTTCAGTTTGTATGGCAGCTCTTTGCTGTCTATAGTAGTCCGACAGCGACAGTTCTGAGAAATGAGCAGCTTTTTGGCGAGAAAAGAATGTGTGTAAAATTTCAGATCGATATTTCAAAAACTAAGAGACTAGTTCGCGCATATACAGACAAACGGACTGACAGACGAACATGGCTAAATAGACTCAGTTTATCATGAGGATCAGTTATATCTACTTTGTAGGGTCTCAGGGGTTTCCTTTTGGGTATTACGAGCTTCATGACCAACTAAATATACCTTGTTTAAGGTTAAGACAACAGAGCACTTCGGTGTTTAAGATGATTCTGCTTCAACTTACTCTCAATCTTTGCATATATTATTATATAAATAAGCACCAACTCATCAAATTCAAGTACAAATTCCTAAAGTTTTGAGCTGACTTCAGGCAGTTACATACTTGTATATGGATGTTTGTGGAACTGATTTTACTGAGCTGGTAGGACTGTCATTAATAACTATACCAAATATGAGCGCGATCTGTCAACAGCTGCTTAAGTCGCTACATCTCCGTAGTGCGTTGCGATTTTACAAGGGATAAAAAAGAATTTGTCTCAAATTTTTATTTTCTAACCGTGTGCGGAATCGTGGCGAATGTTGAAAAAGGCTTACGGTTATTCAGTTTTATCAAAATCACAAGCTTGCAAGTGGTACAAGGCCTCCAAAGACCATCGAGAGATCATTAAAGACATGCCTCGTTCTAGACGATGTTCTGGATATTGTGAGTATGAAACGCGTTCATGCTCGACTCGTCCAGATAAAACTGAGTTTTTTTCAAAACAGAGTATCGTAAGCATGTCTCTTTAGACAAGCTTGATCGTGCGAATTCCAATCCCACATTCATTGGTTTATGAGTGTGATATGCAAAAAAGTCAACAATCATCGAAATGGAACCTGTTTTCAGTCCATCGAACAGATAAACAAAATTCGTTGAAGGAGCTAAAGGCCATCCCAAAAAGTGCTTAAGAAAAGTGTTTCGAGGACTGGAAAACCCGTTGGCATAAGTGTATAAGTGTATTACATCTGGTGTGGATTACTTTAAACTCGATAAAGTGAGTATTGATGAATAATTAATATGTCTTGGTCATAACTAGAATACTGATTTTATTTTGTTTAGAATATAGTTTAAATCGGAAAAATGAAAAATGATAGACTGAGTGATTTTCATATAACAAACAAAATGAAAGAGATCCATAAGTCATATGCTCGCAAATTTCTGGAATTTATTTTGTAATAAAAGCAGTCGGTTGGCGAAATTCAAATTAATGAAGCAAATCGGTGATTCATGTCCCCTACAGCGCCTCTTGCTGAACGCATCACATCAAGCTCAAATTTATCCTTCATGACATTTCGTTATGCGCCAAGTACCATCTGTGTTTGAGCGAGAGTTTTACGAAAATATTTCTGTGCAGTCAGCAAATCCTCTTAACTCCCTAAGAAATAACGTCCGACTGGGATACAACGCCAAATATACCAGAGTAGATATGTATGTATATGTCTACATACCAAATATACGCACGTACACCACTCGTATCCAGGCATCTTTCATATTCATATCGCTATCCCACCATCCATGCCAGTCCATGCTTAGCTGTCTTCGAGACGTTGGACACTTGGGTGTGATTTTTCTTGTTTTATTTGCCTACACGCGCGCTCCCCAAAGATCTGCACCGCGATCGCTGCGATCACTGCCATCTTTGAGGGGATCTTGTGTGTAGCAAGCCGTAAGTCGAAAGGATGGAAATAAACAAAGTCGAAGAAGGCGACAACAGGGATAGGCACACATCAGCACATAAATACATACGTACACATGTATGTGCACATATATACGAACATAAAGGGATGTAGCGATTGTTGATGGAATTGACTTTTTTGTAAATGAAGCAAACAAACATTATGCCACAAAAAGAAAGAACAAGTCGAAGCAAACAACAAAAAGCGAAAGGATTGTGCAATACAAAAGCAATAATGAAGGCACAACCGTGACAACACCAACACCAACACCAACACAAGCGCCCAAACAGGAATATGCAACAATCAAAGCAGCAGCGAACAGTCCAAGTCAGTTAGCGAGGGCGACGCACGGGGCTGTCGTAAAGCATATACAGACATACAATACATATCCACATATTTGTACATTTTGTATCCCTTTTTCGTGGGAGCCAAGGAAGACCGCGTGTGTTGCAAACCCAAGCCTGCCAACAGACAGGTAGAAATACAACAATAACAACACCAAGTCAACAACAATAATAGTCGCGGCTTTGTCATCACGATCATGCTCGGCGCAAGGAGGATGGCTGGAAGGTTGCTGGCTGAGCTGGGCTGTGATAGCACAAACTGGTTTCTCAACACTCCACAACCCAATCATCAAAAGTATGTACACACACACACGTTTAAATACCAAGTTGAAAGGAGTTTTATTTATACACAACAGTATTTGAAAAATGGGAAACCAGTTTGATCCTCTGCGCTGCAATCATCGCCCAATAAAGACGGTCACGTCGGAGCGTCGAAGGAGTGAAGCGCTCGTTGCACGTGGCTGGAGCGTACCGACGACCACGAAGACGATGAGTTGGCGTAAAGCATTAATGTCCTTCTACCATAAAATCTTCAATTATACACATACTTTATATCACACACACACACACACATGCACGCTTAATGGTGAATCGGTTTGAAGCGTTCGATTGGCAGCGTGTGATCCCCAAATGTTTTGTGGAGGATACGTTGCGTCGACCGGTAGTGAGTAGCGTGTAATGGTCGGGGGTTTGGTAAGGCAACAGGCATTTCTTGCCGGTTTCTCTTTTTAACTTTTTGTTAACGTCTTTTTTATCATTTGTTTACTGTTGTTGTTTTATTTTTTTACGTTTTTTTCAGATTTTTTCCTGCTTTGCGGGCTTTATTGAAATTACTTGTGTCTGAGATCCTTCGAACGTTTGAGCGTTGTGGCTTTTTGTACGCGTCGGTCGACTGTACTTGTTGCGTCTATGGTTCGACGGTTGGTCGGTTGTGTTTGCCAAAGGAGTAGAGTTATTGTTTGCTATATGAGGATGTGATTGGCGTTGTTCTACCTATGTTGTATAAAGATCGTGATTATATATACATATGTGCGTTCCTATGTATATATGTATGTACCTTTTAGAATGTTGTATTTGAAATTTGTATTCAATGACTTGCGGAAGGCTATGATGGAGCTGATCATGACTGTGATTGACAAGTCTATGTATCTCAAATTTAGGTAGGTTTGAATACTTTTGGCCCATGTTTTTAAATGTCGTTGTATCAATGTTCATAAGTTCTAGGCGTATTGATTGGTCGAGAAAATAGTTAGAGTCAATATAACAAGTTGGTTGATATGGGTCATATGGGTAGCTTTTATATATAAATGGATAGATAGTGAACTCAAAAAGTTTCAAGGAGGAGGAGTTTCAAAGGAGTCACTTGGTTAATTTCGAGCTTATCATGTGGTACGACATCGATTTTGGGCTTAACCCAATTAATTCATTCGAAACCCATTATTTTCCATGTCGTATACTGAAAACGAACTGGCGTCTGCTATGTATGTTATAATTATTCATTTGTGATTTAGATAAAAAATAAAGACTGACAACCAAGAAATGAGATGGAGAAAGTTGAACTATGCCACGTATAGTACAGCAGAAGTGTAAAGGAAGGAATTGTTAGACCTTGATCAAAACGTTATAGAGGATTTGAACGACATCACGTACAGTAAGTTTGATTCGACTGTCGAAAAGTTCGCTCTCCACGCCGAATCCTTATATACATATGTATATCGTCATTCGGCAGTTCGTTTACGGATTTGAGTCAAGTTTTGTCAGTGTGCTCAGTAAGGTTTGCCATTTCATGATGTCACGTTTCACTTTCGTACAACGCTTGTCCAAGATTATTACGCAAATTCACGTTCATCAAAAATCATCTTCTCAGAAGAGCCTCATTCAAACAAAATTGTGACTATTGGGCTGAGTCAAATCCTCGTGCGGTTCAGGAAAAATAATTGTACCACAGAAAATTTATCGTTTGGTGCGGGTTGTGATATTGTGGCATTATTGGGCCTTGTTTCTTTTGAAATAAGTCAAAGAATACCGGTACCATCAATAGCAAGCGTTATAACACAATTTTAACCGACGTTTTCTCCCTGGAATTTGATAAAATCGACACAGACGGTCACTATTTCCAACAAGACGGTGTGCCTCCTTAAAAATTAGGTCCAAACATTGACACATTGGGTGTAAACTAATGTAAAGTTACGGAAGGGTGTGCCAGATAGTGTAAAAAAAGTAAAATTGTCTTTTTTAGTTCCATTCAGGTTTAATTTTTTAAGATAATCTTTCACAAACCACTTCTTGCAAATAGATTAGCAGTGGCAGTTACATTGGAGCTAGCAAATCTAAATTCCCATTTTTTTCGCACATTTTAACGTGTCTTTTTACACTGCACCCTTGCTTTATGACACTCTTAACCTTTAATTCCGAAAAAATATTCGGCCATCAGGTTTTCCTTTTTGTTTACCCACACTTCGGTAAGACTTGCGCATATTTCGACATCCGCGCCGCCAACTCCACTGCGAGCTTGTAATGAACACAACAAAAGTAATTTATTTTTTAACTCTTTTTGCTGTTGTAGCGCTTGTAATTTCTGGAATTTGTCATTTTTATGAGTGCTGATACTGAAGTGACTTTGTATTTACTCAGATTGTGCCGTGTGGTTTCGCATATTAAGGCCAACGGCCAGATCCCATCAGCGACAAGGGGCACACACGTCGAGTGTCGTCTGACTGACGAATACTGTGATGAACGAATTGTGAGCGGGGAGTAAACAACCGCAGATTCTCACAAAATTTTCGCGCCAGCCCACAGTAGTCCGAGGTGATTGCCGCTTTCCAAGGCTTTGATAGGCGGTGAAAGAAGGTTCTTCCGTTTTCAGTTGTTTCTGCGCTTTGGCACATCTGTCTGGGTTGCCTACGTGAGGTAAGGCGATGGATTATTGTGTAAAAAACAGTCATTTAGACAACACAGTGTCTTCTGATGACTTTCTACACACTTTCCTGTCCACGTGCAGTCTACATACATTTGTTAATCTATGCATATTGTTATTGGGGAAGAAAGACAGGGGCGCTTGAACTCTCTCTCACTCACTGCTTGCGGTTGTTGTCCGCTGTTGCGCCAACAAATGGAAAATCGCAGTTACGCTTGCGCAGTCGCAGCCAAGGAAAATCAACAGCACACAAAAATAAACAACACCAATACACGTGATATTGTGAGGCAGCAACAGTGTGTATGTGGAAAATGTTCAACTCATCACACTGAAACGCATTGCTGCCTCGTCGCATTTGCCAGCCCTGTTTGGGCTGTTCATATCATTTCATGCCGCATATGCATGTATACTATGCCTGCACAGAATGAGGATGATTTTATTACCAACGTAGCATGGACGTACATGCATATGTATGTATGTGTTGACACTACACTTGTTGCGCTTTGTTGGGGAAAAGTTGAATGCCCTCACCAACTCAGAAGATAACGTTAAGTATAAACAAAGAGAGTTTCCTTGGGAAAAGCAGTGACTTTTCAAAGCAAAAAAAAAAACATACTCGTTTGTAAGAAGACAATAGAAATGTGTTGTACCTTTTAGAGGTAGTTCTATATATACAAACATAAAGATCCATAAAACGAAAGTAAACCCTTTTTACAATTATAGCAGGTGGATTTTTTTTTTGTTTTTATTAATGAAGTAGACAGTCAAGCACCTTGTCGGTTGGGGGGTTTCAAAACACCGGCAATGGGCAATAGCTAGGAGGAGTTAGTAACACTTGACCCCGCAGCTTTCGGCGAGTCACTAGCGATGTGTATAGCCTAGGATAACGATTGAAAGCAATTTATCTTCAATAGGCCACAACAGGCTGCTTCTTGGCAATTGCTTCCTTCAGGCCGAACACATAAGCAATACCTTCCTGACCGCTCCAGAAATTGATCTTTCCTTGAAGGGTTTTAAGTGGTTCTTTGAGCAATATTTAGTTCCTACGCAAACGATACAGTCATTGGCCTCGACGATTTTCATTATTTTTTCGATATTTTCTACAATTGGCCTTTTAGAGCACGGCGCTTTGTTACATCAAAATTAAGGGAATGGAATCAGGACTATAAACGCTATTCACATTTTCAGTCACGTAGCTTTTCGCCTTTATCGAAGATAATTGATATGTATTTATGTACACGTTTTTAGAAAACATCTCTCCTTCACAAAATAGGAGTAATGTTAGATTTATAGTAAAAGGACTGATTTTCTTCCGCTGCGACTGTACTATTGAGTGTGCGCACACCGAATGGATTCGGTAGAGGGCTTTCCTAGCTTACGAACAAGCGGCTGGCCAGTTGTCTCCGAGAACCTGAAGAGTCAGGACAAACATTTTCGCGCGACGTGTTTCTGTGAGTGGCTGAAGCCGAAAATGTGTTACTTTAGTAAGAAGTTGTGTGTTTCGGTGGCACCAGGGCTTTTTGGAGGGCCGGGAAGGGATCGCTGACGAAGACTGGAAGAATGAGCAAATAAAAAGTGAAAACAATGCTCATTGTCTTTTTTGACATCAAAGGCATCGTCCACCATGAATTTCTTCCTTCTGGACAAACCGTCAACGCTAAGTTTTACGTGGAAGTCCGCAAGAGACTCAAACGAAACGAAGGACAAGACATCGCAGCCGATTGGAAGTTGCACCACGACAACGCTCCGGCTCACACCACCTTTCTTGTGAACAGCAACTTAACCAAGGCCGGCATCCCGACACTTCCGCAGCCGCTCTACAGCCCAGATGTGGCCCCCCGGACTTTTTTTGTTTCCTTGTCTGAAAAGGCCTATGAAAGCCAAGCAGTATGCACCTCGGCTCTCAAAGCTATTTAGGAGAATGCCTTCCGTGACGCCTTCAATGCTTGAAAATCGCGCTGGCAATGCTGCATAGACGCAGAAGGAGCCTTATTTTAAAGCTATTAAAGAATTGTAACAATTGGTTTAATATTTTTTTTTAAATCGACTCAATCCTATTACTTTTCGGACAAACCCTGTAGTTACCGGTGTGAATTTAAATGTTTGATAAACCTGAAGACGGATCGAGTCGTTCGAAATCTAAAGCCGGAGCCTACATTTAACTTTCTGTAGCAAGACATAAGGCCATATCTAAATTCCCTTTGAACTTGATTTGATTTCTTTCCAGTTATTCTCTAAAATATTTGGAATCCTAAATACAAACAGTCCACAAACCGAATTGATCCAAATACTGACTTCTTCTTTAATAACATAAACTTGCACATATATATTTACTTGTAACGAATACAGCTCCACTGAAGTTGACAGTATAATCATAGAATATCTGATTGCACCAGTTCCTTGAATGCGCCCCGTCGAAACGGGAGATAAACGCGACGGTTCAGAGATCAAGCAAACGACGGCATACAAATATTGACTTTACAGAAATATTAATATCACGTACTTATGTACTAGTATGTTTGGATGCATACGGCAATGAGTTTGGCAAATCTGCAAATGAAGGAGCAAGATCGGTAACAATTTGAGCAGGAATAGCGAGGAGAATGAAAAATTACAACTAAAAAGGGATATGCGGAGCAACAACAGGCATCCAAGTGGGGCGCAACAACCTCACAGTGCCACAGAGTGCCACACAGAGCAACTCTAAATGAGTGGCGGCGAGGTATACGAATACCGAAAGGCGGCAAAATCAAGTCAGAGGAGGATGCAGTTGAAGTGGAGCCAGCAATGAAAAATGGAAGCGGCAAGCGCAATGGGCCAATGAGACTGCAAGCAACTCAACTCGATAGCAGGAATTGAAAGAGCAACCAACTGGTTGTGCCACTAAAGGCATTATTGCAATAGGCATGTTGGCGATAAGGCGACCAGCAGTGAGTGAGACGATTGGAGAAAGCTGGAGCTGGTCGCATTGCAAGTAAAGGGAGCCTGCGTGTAAAGACTAGCGCAAGGCTGTGGCAATATTTACATTTCCACACACCAAAACACCGCCAAGCAACAGGCTCCAGTAAAGCGTACACGCACACATGGCTGAGTACACATACATATTTAAATATTGTATTTATAAGCACAACAGTATTCTGTACTGTGTTGCTGTACTTTTCTTGTTGCATGCGGTATGCCACGGCGCGCCTGTTGCGAGTTGGCCTCCTGCCATCACAACAATCATGCCACATTACTCCTTTCTGTTGGTGGCCGCGGCCCGCCTGCTGCCTGCTGCCTGCTGTCGACTATTATGCTGCAGCATTGTGCAGCCAAACGGATAGCATTGCACTTACCATACAACAAATACAACAGGCAAGCACATGCACTTGCAGTCACCACTGTGCCGGCACCAGCCCCAGCCCCAGCCAACAGGGGCACAAGCAGGAGTCGTAAGACGAAAAGAAAATCCGCCTTGCTTACAAGGAAAGTCACAAAGCCAACGGCAAAGGAAAGTCAACGTCCCAAAAGACGAGCATACATACAAACAGCCCTAAGTGTAAGTGTGTACGTGTGCAGTGAAGTCAGCATGCCGGAAAAGTGAATGAGCAAAACAAATAAAAAGCAGAAAAATAAACAACAAACAAAGCAACAGCGCAACGACCGCGACGTAGGGGTAAGGTGCCACGGGCTGCAGGCGCATTGCTACAGTGTTGGTACTCAGCGTAAACAAACGAAAGGATTGAAAACGTCACGCCGCTCTGCTGCCAAGGAGTACACAAGTGCAGCAGGCGTCGCAGCAACCGAGGTGAATGCAGTTCGTTGAACTCGATCCCATCGCATTTATTGTTGTTGGTGTGAGTTGCTGTTTCTATCAGTTTACATTTATTAATGTGTGTGCATGTATGTGTGTGTGGAGGATGCAAGAGCCATGCGTAAGAGCAACTAGTTGTGTGCTACAGAGTCAAATGCAGCGCAACGGCAATGTGATCTTGACGTGGATCGCCGCAAACAGCCTCCATATATGTATGTACATATGTAGTAATGCGTGACGTTGGCGCGTACACAAAAGGAGTTGACTGCAGTAGCGATATTGTGTGAATTTCTACGCACGACAGATACGCACACATACAAAGTTTTGTATAAATACCTATGTACATATGTATAGCCAGAGATCATGCGACAAGTTTTATAGCAAATTATAATACTTACCAGGTTAATCAATAAGTTCTGTCGTTTGATAAGAAAAACACAATTTTATGATTCAAAATACACTTTATTATTCAGTATAATCTCCCTGCACATTAATACACTTGCTTCAATGATCCTCCTCCAATCTGTGGATCCCATCCCTGAAGTGAGAATCCGGTCTGTAAAATACGCATGAACAGCCGTTATGACCTCTTCATTTGATGAAAAACGCTTGCCACGCATACATTTTTTGAGTTCTGGAATGTCGCTGGGGGTCAAATATAGTGAATACGGTGGATGCTGCAACAATTCGAACTTTAATTAATGGATTTTAGCCATTGTCAAAATGCTCTTGTGACATGATGAATTGTCCTGATGAAAAAGGATTTGTTTCTTCTGCAAACCGGGTCTTTTTTCAAGAATTTTTTCCTTCAACTGTTTTAAAAGGTTGCAATAATATTCAGAATTGATGGTTTTACCAGTTTGGAAGTAATCCACAAGCAAAAATCCCCTCGCATCCCAAAAAACTGATGCCATAACCTTCTTGGCCGATTTCCGGACACGAACTCGTTCAGGTTCATACCACTCTTTAGCATCTTGTTCTGATTTAGAATCATGGTGATAGACCCAAGTCTCATCCATAGTGATGAATCGACGCACAAAATCCACTTTATCCTTTTTAAAATGCTCCAAATGTTGCTGAGAAAGTCGCATTCGAATGTGTTTTTGTTCCATTGTTAGCGAATGCGGCATCCATTGTGCACATAGCTTTCTAAAACCCAAAATTACACATAAAATTTGGCTCACACTGCCTAATGATATGTCTAGAGCCTCTATTAAATCTCTCTCAGTCAATCGACGATCTTCCGAAACCATATCCTGTATTTTGACTATGATTTCTGGTGTTGGTGCGACGATTCAGCAACCCATCTTTCTACTGTTCTAATTGTAGGCGAATAATCATTATACGTTTTTAATATTCGCCAAATACAAAAGTTTTCTACACAAGAGCTGCATTTCGATCGATGAGCGTGTATGGCAGCTATCTGTTATACTGCTCCGATGTCGATGGTTCCAGCTGTTAAGTAGGTTGCCTTTAAATTTTGGTTTTTGGCAACACTAGTACTGCAATCTAGTAACTCACAATTTTATCGTGAAGTTTAAGGTTTTTGATGGTATGCGTACTCAGAACGTTTTGACATAGGAGCACTATTTGTGTTGTTTACAATAACTTAAAATATTCTTTTCGACAAAAAAAAATGGAATCAGACGTAATTTACTCATCAAGAGTGCATAAATGTATAAAGTTAAATTTTTGACTATGAAACTCCATCAAGGACCAGTGTTTGTCGATGGTATGGTGAATTCAATCGACGTCGTAGATCACTCTAAGAGGAATTTGTTGTTGTTCCGAAACTATTGATGAAACTATATATGACCTATCGGGAGATTGAGACAACTATGGACATTGCATGAAATGCAAGAAAATTTGTTCACGTGGGATCCTACACAATTTGTAGATCACTTAAAACAAGGCTCGTGTACTTCCAAACACGTCTATGACATCGTAAATCGTAGATTTACGCGTATGATCCCGAAAATAAACATCAGTCGACTGTATGAAGAAAATGATCGCCTGTTTTTGGGAAGAACTAGACATGGAGTAATCATACCACTATAACAGCACAGAAAAGTAAATTCTGAATAGTACACGCTCATTTGTTTGCCAGTTATCTTTCAAGAAATAAGGAAAACCAACCGCCAAAGACGAATCACTCTTCACCACGACAGTGCTAGCTCTCACACATCAACTGAAACAACTACATTTTTGAGTACTCAAAACATCGATTTTATGAGTCATCCTCTGAATTCTCCACACTTGGCACCGAATTACTTCTTTTAATTCCAGTTCGAAACTAAGAGGTATACGTTTTTCGACAACTAAAGAGGCGGTTGATGCATGTTTTGGAGATACCTCAATCAGAATGGCAAAGTGCTTTAACAATTGGTTCAAACGCATGCAAAAGCGTATAGATTTTAATAAAGAATATTTTGAAAAACAATGAAGCGATTTTCGATGATTAAAATATGTTTTTATTATCGAATTTCGAAATATAAGAGCAACATACGTAGTAGTCCTTTGTGAGAAAAGAACGTGTTAGAAAGAAGTATTTTTTTGGTATTACAAATTTCATGGCAAACCTACTATACCATGTTTAGGGTATAAAAAATGTAGATATTTTGATGAGGCTGAGCTTGGTTAGCATTAGAATCACCGTGCTTCGTCTGAGGAACTTGATTGCCACTGACTATAGCTTAAAAGGAACTGGGAGCATTCGATAGTTATATTCTTCCCAAGATTTATGGATCAGTCCCACATTTGCAGCAAAGAAGTCCACGCGAGTGCTCTCAAGCTCAAGCGGAGTATAACTAATGTATATCAATATTGAATGGTGCTGCCTTTAAATGATTCATATAATATTAGAAAAATGCCGCGTTTACTTAGTATTCACTATTTGTTTGATACGATGATAACTCTTATGCATCACATTTTATAATGAATAGACATCATTTATTACTCATAATCAAATATTATATATCAACCTAACATTGGACCCGAAGAATCATAAAAAATATGTATGTTTGACTCATGAATATTTAATTAAGTGTTTTCAGGAATCTTCAAAGAAAAGGGACGAACTATTGACATAAAACATTCGAATGTAAATAAGTTCAATTTTGTTTAATTTTGTACATAACCGCATATGTGTATGTATGTATATGAATTATCGACATGTATGCGCCCAGATTTACTATATGAGTAAGAAGCCTTAAATTGAAGAGAAATGTAAATAATATAAGTAAACATGAAGATAAGCATTGATAGCATTACTTATTATCGCATGAAACCCCAATAATGCAGCAAGGATGTCGGAACATACATACAAACAGCCATATGAGTATGTAGTCCTGAAATGGAACGACATTACATATATGGCAAATAAAATGATTCGTTTGCGGTAAAGCAACCATTCAAACTGCGAAAGAAAAAAGGTAACATTGGAATCGACCGAAACCAAATAGGCATATATGTATCGGTGGTCTTCATAATGCTAGCAAGCCAGATGTAGTATAGAATAAGAGTAGTATAGGTATAAAACCGATTTATCTATGTTCTACAACAGTCCATGGTACCTGCAGCTTTAAAAAAATCTACCATTTTAAGGCGGGGAGCACTATTATTTGTGGGGAAGTAGGTGCGATCCCTGCTCGCTCATTTCCATACTGCCAAAGAAATACTCGTATTAGACAAGTTTATAGTGGTTCAACTTGGTCGAATAATTGCTGAGAAAAGGAACTTTATCTAAAAGTGACTAATGTGAAGTTTCGCTGCAGAGAATTGTTCCATATTTCGTATTCAAAATGCCTTGACATTTCTTTACAACTTTTTACCGGAAATCCGTTTACCTTAGTATTTTGCGAATTTATGGATATCCGACCTCAATTTTAAGTTACATATGTACATATAATATATTCAGTCCTATTAATCCAGTCTACTAGTAAAAATTTTGCACCGATATCAAAAATTTTTGGTTACTGACTTGTAGTTTCTTCGCAAAATATTCTCCAATATAATTACATATATCCAGGCATCTAGTATGTATATACATACATATATCGTAAAATTAGGCTAAAACGGTTCCCATTTTTTGAGATATTGTAAGGAGCTGTCTGTTTCAGAGCCAAGGTTAAAATTTCGTAGACCTTACACTTTAGAGCCTTATAGTATTTATTTAAGGTTCAAAATAAATTTTATTGGGATTTGAGGTGATTATTACATTGTTCATGTTATGTGTTTCCAAAGAACCGTTAATGTATTAAACTATTGTATCTAACAAATTCAACGAGTGCTCTAAAAGCTTCTTATTTTGACAAGGACCAATTAGTTTTCGAACAAAATCTAGGGAACTACCATATAAGGGACGTAAGGCTTGATTAAACGTCTAATGAATTTTAAACCATATGCATACATACGTACGTATGTACTTCGAACTTACTTTGGTCTTGCAAATAAGCTATAATACCTTAGTCCAATAATTCGGCGAGACTGATTATTACATGACGCAATTTCTGACTGGTCACGGCTGTTATATCTCTATAAATAAGGTCACGATAATGGAACAAACGGTGCAGTATGAATCATGCATGCCGTCTAGGACTGACGGTATCTATGAAAGTTTACCCTACGAAACAAAAGAAAACTCTACTTCACTATGTGTTACTCGGGTATAAAAAGGCTCAACAATTAATCAGTGAAGGCACAAAAAGTGGTTAAATTCGCAAAAGAATAAGACAGATTGGGGCGCTGCTTACCGAGACAATTGCATATATATTTGTATGCCATCGATCCGTTCACAGTGCAAACATACAAGTAAATACAATTGTGGATTTAGTGACTTGTACGACTGATGGAGAGATCGAATGTTGAAGCACTGAAGCAGCTAACTGATCAAGAGGAATTGTCGGAGGACGCATGTGAGCGTTGACTGGCTTAGAGGGTTGTATATACTTATTTTTTTCAGTTGCTTTACCTCGTAGATGTGTTTGTTTTGCTACAGTTAATTTTCTTTTCTTTTTATTATACTCATTTTTAATGTATGCCAAGCCGACCTTACGCTCTCGTTTTTCTTTCTTTGCATTGCTGACTCTTTTATGTATATTTTCAAGTCAGATATGTATTTATGTATGTGTGTATTGGCTCTGCTCCTTTAATTGTAGTATAATAAATTCATTTCGAACGATTAGCAATTTATCACTTTTTTCTGGTTCACTTAACCCAGCTCGTCTGGGGTTGAACGCGAACGCTCAACCGCTGTAATGTGAAAAATTAACATTTTAAAAATCTAGTCGAACAGTAAATTGACGAAGCGATGTGAATGTGGTAAACAATGAGGGACAGCACTTAAGGATTGCATTAATAAAAATTTAACAAAATTGTGCTCGAGAAGAAAGGGAGTGCCCAAACGTGGGATAATGTGGCATTTTCGTTTCCATTTTGCTCTTATCCTTATCGGAGTCCTTAAATACAACATTTGCGGGCAATTGAGTAATGGAATCCTTATGCAGGCATGTATGTATGTATTTAGGTATGTTTATGTGCGCATGGTCACTAATCAGCGCAAATGAAACACAATTTCTTTTTTTCTTGTTTCCTCTAAGCGTTATCGGCGTTCTCAGACCTCAAAAGGCAGCCACCCTCTTTGGCTCACTGCCTTTATGCGTTAATGGGAGTTTCATTTAATATTTTTAAATTAATGCCACTCGTGTTCCTTTGATTGCGAACTTCTCAATTTTGTTTAGTTTTTTTTTTTTTTGCTTGGAAATCGCTGCCGCCAATTGTCATGCATCATCGCAATTACTGCTACTGTTGATTGTAGGCCACGCGCATGCGCAGCAGCTACAAGCGACATTTCAATGTTGTAATCTATTTAAGAATTGCGACAGGGGCTGCTACTGCAGCCTGAAACTACCCTCGAGTGGGCAGAGTTCCCAGGCGATCTTGGCATGTCGCTAAAATGTTGATGTGCCGCGCCTTCACATATGCATATTGCACTTATGCCATGCAACTCTGTGTGCATGTACATATGTATGTATTTTCTATATATTATAATTTATACAATTTTATCGCACACACCCTTAGCGTTCGCATTGCTTCACTCTGCATATTTGTTAGTTATATGTATGTATATTTATTTTATATCTTTGCAACTATTCACCCTTCTTCATTCCTTTGCTCGAAGCACTTATCCTTGGCGCTATTTTTGAAATCCGCCGCTTGGCATGAGTCCTTGCTCTCATGTTTGCCTTGCCGCCGCTAATGCTAAATTTAGACAGCATTAGCACACAAATTGCTTTAACACCCGGGCGCTAGAAAGCCAGCAACCGACACTGACAAACATACTTATGCACATATACACACACATATGTATGTAAGTACATACTTGCCAGCATACTTTGACGTATTAAGTTTCCCAGCTTGTGGCAAATCGTTTGATCCTCACGTTGAACGTTGAAGTAGCATAGCAAAATAAAAAAAACAAAAAAAAAAAAACATCAAAAATCAATACTCCACTTTTGGTATTGAATTTCGCGTAGACGGAGGTGTGTTTTATTATTGTCCTTTATTTACATTAATTTACGGGAAAAAGTAGTACACAAGGGTTGCGCCAACTAAAAAAAAAAGACAAATCACAACAATCAACAAGCAGGGAAAAGAACAACAACGCTATCAACAAGTTACAAATTATGTTTCACATCCCTTTAAGACAACAAAAAATTAAGAAAAAAAAAAATTAAAAATAAAAATCAATTTTAATAGCTCTTCACTTGCATCTTTCACCTACTGTACATGCCTGCTGTCAGCTTCAACTATTGCGTCGGCACAAGACTCCTTTCTATCCTTAAACACCAGCCCTACACACGCTTACTATTTTCTTAGATTACTTCATACACACATACACATTATATATGTATGTATATGTATGTACTATATATATATATGTACAAGACGGCTTACTCCCTCGCCCGTTCGCTTGCCTTCTTGGAAAACACGTGCATATCGTCAACAACATCGACAACAAAATCAACTTCAATTTCAATCTCCAATTTGTTATTCAACTTACACAAATGCACACATCCATTCACACATACGAGTACACATATGCAGAGTTGCATGCGCGTATCTGTTACCTTGGTGCACTCTCCAATTTCATGGTAGCTGTCGTTTGTGGTTGCTTATTTTAGGCACCCATCCTGGCGCAGCGACAAAACAGGATTCGTAAACAATACCTATGTATACTACTACTGAACCCATATACGAACATACATACATACTTATATACAAATTGTTAATCAATGTTATGTGTGTCTATGGCTCAGCATGACTTCTCACCTCTTCGATTGTTTGTCAGCTCATTCTTATTCTGAGGTTCACTTGACGATCATCTAAATTCCTTTTATGCTATTGGTATAATTTCCATTTTTCCATTAGCGTCCTTTTGTATTGCCTCTGATTTTTTAAATTTAAGATCATTCGCTTTTTTACAAAATGCATTCAGTGAAGCACAGTAAATAATGAAGGTCTTTAACATATGAACGACGGTTTTTCGGGGTCAGTATTGGTGTTGGTTATTATAAACTAGCGTAATGGACTTAGAAAGTGGCGAATCGAACAAACAACTAGCATAAAATAAATTGACTGTCATAAATAAATGGCGACAGAAAAGCAAGATGTTACAGCACTCCAATAAGATCTCTAGGCGATAAGGAATCAAACACAACTATTAATTATCTAAGAATTATACAAAGAACAAAGCAGGCATGGCACATTTATCTACTTAGTAGGGTCTGTCACAGAATCAGAATTCAAATATTTCAATGAAATTTTGTGTCTAATTAAAATGCATAACAAATTTATGTATAACAGAATAAAACTTCAAAAAAAGTCCTTATTTGTGGAATTCATGAGTTTTGGTTAACTTGCGTCTATATTTTTTTCTTTGTCACTACTAACAGATAAAGAATCAGAATTTTTTAATTTTACGTTCTCAAAAATTTAAGCAATATTGAAAAGATTCTTAAATATATCTTCAGGCTAAAATATCATGCTTGGAACTCGTCAGGAGAATCATATTCCCCGTGGTGATAAGAAGCAAGGATATCATTTTGTGTTGGAAACGACTAGTTTTGAGATTTCTGCCTTAAACATTTTATTTTTCTCTCTCTAGTTTTAAACTTTAGGATTATATGAGGTGTAATGACGTCATTCGAATACCTCAGAAATTTTAACGCATTTTGTAAACATTTTTAACGCCGTTAATTATCTTTCCGGGAGGTTTAGATTGAGATGACCCATTCCGGTTCCATTGCCATTTTTAATCTAAGTTTCTAAGCCGTTAATGATGGAATGAAAATTTATTAGACACCTTAGTAGTCCTTTTATATAATTATTATTATTAATAATGAAATGTACATATATTTATAAGCTGTCAGTTTTTGTGACATAAAATTGTACGAAGCAAGTTTTTGTTAATAATTTTAAAGGTGACTGTCTAACAAACACAAACGCCTTCTACTTAGCTCTTTGTTTAAACAATAAAAACATTCCTTTAGCCAACCACTTTGTCTCCCTTCCAGTTGCTCTTTCTTATTATCTCTTCTAATGATCCAGCATTTCTTTGTCTGCCTCAGGCATTTGACTTTTGCGCCTTTACGATATTAGATTCTGAGGATCGCTTGCGCCGCAAACTTTTGTGTTCGTAAGTGTTGGTTGCTATGAAAGAATTTCATTCCATCATTTTCCTATTCCTTTCCTATTCCATTTCTCCACGTGATTGTATACATTGTTTGTGTTGTTGCGCTTCTTCTATTATTTAATTGCCGTTCATTGAACCCCAGAGAGTGGTTGAAGTGATGTTCATCATGCTCTGTTAATGATCTGACTTTTGTTGTTTCCATTGCTGTTGTTGCTGTTGGTGTTGCTATTGATGTTGATGATCTTTGTGCGCGTGTTGCTCTCGCTCCTTGTATTGCAGCGTAGAAAATCGGCTTAAAAGTGTGTGTGTTTGTCTATTTGCTGGTGTGCGTTGTGCGTGTGACCCGCACGTACATGCATATTTCCTCATCCTCGTACGTTTTGAGAAATCAGCTGACTCGAGATGAACGGGCATTGAACTGTTGGTATTTCCTTTTCGCTTTTGCTGCTTGCGTTTGGGGTGCAAAGTTGTGATTTATTCATTAGGATTAGGAAATGCAATGGGTATTGCAATGTGTTTTGTTGAGATGCCGATATAGAGGGAAATAAGTTTTAGAGATTATTATTATTGACAATAAATATATATTAACAGAGTTTTCGAAAAAATTGCTTAGGTAATAGTTTTTTGCTGGACATACATAGGCATAACTAGGCTTGTTTAAGTTACGAAGGATAGATTATTAGTCTTCCGGATTCAGTTTCGACTCGACCGATGAAGGATGTCCTAAAAGAGCTTGGAACGTAGTCCTTTCAAAACATAGAACGTTGTGCAACTGCCTTAGTCCCTTATCTCAGGGTACTATAAGTGGAAAAACTCTGTAGGCTACCTATGGCAGGAAAAAAAGGAGAAGTAGTCGAATGCCAAGTAATGCATAAAAAGCATAGTTTATTACTCAAGACTCAAGACGTCAATAATATATCTATTGCCTATGAAAATCAACAGCAGAAACTGAGAATTTAACAAAATATTGACGGCCGAGCTTCGCACAACTCTTTACAGTTGGAGTTTATAGCAATATAAACGGTATTTTATATTGTTTCTCAGGAAAAGTTTGACCAAAAACATCCACAACTCCTTCTCCTGACTCCTTTAGCCCTTGGTCGTTCATAAGAGCATTTAGAAAAGAAAAATCAATGTAAAAGCTATAGAACACATACTGTGTAAATCATATCCGTTATGTGAAAGATATATAGAACACATTGTAGGAAGAACAACACGGCTTCAGGAAACCAAATCCTTATGATCCAAGTTTCCGTCGATTTTTGAAGTCAAGTAAGACTGGATGGATATTGAGCTACAACAAAAATGTTGTTTTTAACCCACAGATATATTGTAATCTTTTGAGATTTAGGTACTTCCTGTTCTTCGCGACTTTGACATCGAATAGTTGAGGTTATGTATGCTATGAAAGATATGACTCTCAAATTAGATTGTTTTGGTGTCATCATTACGATACTTTGATGAGTTATGTGATGATATCTGCATCAGAGTAATCTACAATTTTTTAGGTGTATGCATGCTTATATTATTTCTATTTTATAATTAGCCAAAGCAGCATTATCACCGCGGTAACTCATAATGAATTGTTGCTAATAACTAAACAGAAGTGTAAATTACTTAACTACACCATAATTTGATCGAAATTTGTAACACAAACGGAACCACAAAGCGTTTTATAATTGCCATCATTGAGTTTGATTGTTCTTTCAGGATGCGAAACTGCGTGACATATGTACACAATATCAAAAGGTAGAAATCTACATTAAACAATATGTTAATTTCGACGCCCTAAAGGCTCAACGGGTCGTTGCGGTCAATAAACCACACCGGAAAGTCATTTTGGGGTTTATTTGCCACGGCGATGACAAACAAAAGGACTTTTGTTGACTCTGCCCGTAGGACACCATATTCCACACAACATATTGCCGCTGTTGTTCTTGTTGCATTTGCGGTACTGTCTGCTATTTGAGTACGCTACTGGTCATTGTGAGTGGCAACTAATTTAAGAGGATCAAACGGTAAAGTATTCAAATGGAAAAATGGCATGGCGTGGCGATGACGTTGGGAATGTGTCAGAGCGATTGGTGTTGAAGTGACGTCAGGGTTGCGTCAGACGCGTGTAACATATGACCGCATGTGGAAATGGGCTCTCAACGCAATTGAAATGAATTGAATGAATTTGTAAAAGACGAAAGTTTTGTTGTACAAAATTTAAGTGATCAAACAATTGAAAAAAGCTACCAAGCACAAGCCACAGGGGCTGCAATTCACAAACAAAGCAAACACTTCAGGCAGGGGTACATATATTAAAGGAATCCTTTCTCTGTGCGCTTCCCTAAAAATAAATACCGATGCTTGCAAGTATAAGTATGTGTGTGTGCGCATTCGAATGCTCGGTTGGCCGCATATGCTGTCGTTGAGCGTCAATTGGCATATGTAAATGCACGTGCAACAAAATGTTGCATGCCACATGCGTTCAATATGCCATAAGTCGATTTAATCAAAAACAATTAAGTGCACGCATTTTCAATTTTCAGCTGAGAAACGAAAATGTTTTCAATTGAGCTCACTTTAGATTGTGACAATTGATGCAACGGTGACACGAGGGGTAGAAGATGTAGTTGTATGTGTGTGCATTACTTATAACACGTAAAGCAGGCGCAAAATGGAGTTTAAATAATTTTGAAAAATTAAACTCTTTAATAGGCGGCAAACAGCGCGCGCTTATCCTTTGAAAGCAACTTTAAAATTCCTACCATTATTTGTGGCAACATTGCTAATATACATATACATATGTAAGTACATACATGACTATGTGTCCATGTACACAACCTTCACAAAAACAAATCTAACTTTTTTACAATTCCCTTTAAGCCGGCACTGCCATTGTACTAGTGCTACTTATAGCATTGTTGTGACAATTGTTGTTGTTGCATTTGTTGAACACTTCCTGCAGATTACATTGTAGCAAATCGGACAGTGAACTACTGTCCACATGTGCATCCACTGCGAAACCACGTGGAGCCGCAAACCGGCGCAGTGCATGCTCGCAACTTCACCTATACACATAAAGGTGTCTAATCGACCCACACACCCAGGCACATATATGCATTCAATCGTTCATGCTTTCTTAATGGATATGTATCCACATACATATGCATGTGAATTTGTGCTTAGAGTCAAAGCTACAAGTTCGTGTGTGTTTTTGTAGTTGTTTTTGTGTTAGAAACTATTATTGTAGCAGCGGCCATTGTCCCTAGACAACTCTAATGGATTTCTCTTTGCCTATTCCACCATCCTAAGCACGTGTACAGACATACTTACGTATGCTTATAATTGCTCTGGGGGTTTGAGTTACCATGAACGGCGCCTAATCAGGTCATTCATCGGTTTTCCGTTTCACCGCTGGAGGGTTTTCCTTCGCTTGCTTACCATATTGTGGCTTTTCCTGGCAATGTGCTGAGATGACTTTACAGACTGGGTAGATACATACATATGTATTTATTAAAAACTTACTCCACTAACTTCCTGTGGATAGTGATCTCCAATTCTAAATCAGATGACATCGAGATTTGCACAATTCGTATTTAATAGCATCGCGCGATAACGACAATACCTAAGGCATGGAAGATGATGCTTCAGCGAATAGATCCAACGATTTGAGACCCTATTCACTCGTGTGCTTGACACATCCAATTGAAGGACCGAATGCATAGAGCCCTGTAAGCACATGGGATCTAAAACTCGGCGTGAACTGACAAAGGATAGCGGTAACTGACGAAGCTTTCTGTTCTCGGCCCAAGCCGACCAACCGTTTTGAACCGGAATCCCTATACAAAAACTTACACTACAAACAAGTCTGATTAGTATAGATGACATAAATGTCCACAGCGAGAAGTTCTATCGCCTGCGAAAAACGAATCGACCCATATCATCTAACAATCATCAAGCGCGACTTTCTGGCTTCCAATTACAAAATATTCGTTTGAAGATTTACACATAGACTACTCTGATTATTGTATAAGAGAAAAGGGCTGCAAGCTGAAGGTTTTCGCTGTGCTGGCCACCAGCTTTACATATTCAGCAGGCAACGCGATACCAAATATTCTGAGCAGAGAAAGAGGACCAAGTTGAGAGGAACACGGGTTTCCTTACTGTTTCAATTAGCGCTCATATGCGAATCGAAAGAAGGAATCCAACTAATTATACCCTGTACAGGGTATATTAAGTTTGCCATGAAGTTTGTAACACCCTGAATTAAGCATCGGAGACCCTTGAAGGTATATACATACATATATAAATGATCAGTATCAGAACTAGTCTCTCAGTTTTTAAGACATCGTTTTGAAATTTTGCAAACGTCATTTTCTCTTCGAGAAGCTGCTCATTTGTTGGAACTGCCGATAACGGACCACTATAACATATAGCTGCCATATAAACTGAACGATCGGCATGAAGTTCTTGTATGGAAAACTTTCACATTTGACAATATATCTTCGCAAAATTTGGTATGGATTATTTTCTAAGACAACAATGTAATCTCCGAAGAAATTGTTCAAATCAGTTAACTATAGCATATACATAGCTGCCATACAAACTGAATGATCGGAATCAAATGCTTGCATGGGAAACTTCCTCATTAGACGATATATCTTCACGAAAATTGGTATGAGTTATTGTTCATAGAAATAATGTAATATCGGAAGAAATTGTTCAGATCGGTAACTATAGCATATAGCTACCATACAAACTGAACGACCGGATTCAAGGGCTTGTATGGAAAACTTTTGCAGTTGACGTGGTATCTTCACGAAATTTGACATGGGATACTGCTTAAGGTAATAATATAATCTCCGTGTAGTATAAGTTTCATAGAAATAAGCCATTATTTGCGCTTAGACTAAATTTCACGTTGTTAGCTGTCCACACCCTGTAAGTAGGGAAATCGTCAGTTGTACTGAATCCTCTTTCATTGTATACGTATATACATATATGTTATTTTTGGTCTCAACTGCCAGGAAAGTCGCTTTTCCGTACTAACATTTCTTTGCTGTTTTTATTTTATCGCATTTACTTTTCCACGCACTTACGCATAACCAAACACAAGCTCTCCATAGCAAATGCAAATATACATACATACAAACATACATTCGGAGAATATGTAGCTTCATGTACGAGTATGTGCAATGGAGGCCTCTACATTTATTGGAATTCGTGTTGAGCTGATAAGCTCCAACTTGTCTGCGTTGATGAATTTGTATTAGTGTATTGGTAGGATAGCTCTATATGCAACTAGCGGTCACTGTACACGGCAAAGGAGAATTTGAGATTTTCAAGTGCATTGCCATGGCACACCACTTTCCATTTGCCACTTGCCAGTCGCTGTACTCCACTTGCTGTTGCCTTTCAGTCGCTGCTTGTAAGGAATGTGCAGAGAAAATTTTCCTGTAACCACTGATAAACGCCAATGCCCTTCAACGAACCCTACAGGCGATCAATGAACTCGCCAGCGAGGTGCCAGCCAAGGAATTACTGCTCAGTCCTCGTGTGAGTACTTAGTCACTCGTGTAAATAAAGCCGATATGACTGGACTGTGTGATTGTAAGAAATGTATAATTTTTAAATATTTATACATAAAACTGAAATGTCCGCAGGCTGGAGAATAATTTCGTTTATTTTTAGCTACGGTTTTCATGTGATTTAAATTGAGGACGTGATTATAATTTGTAACAATATACGTTGTAAAATACTCAATACTACTCAGTATGGTTAAGTCATCCAGGTCCCTGCATTAACTTTGTGCGAATTTTAGATTCAATAAAATGCGAGCGATCGTCTTTGTCGTTATTTCATCACCGATTATGACTCTTGACCCGAAAACATATATTTTTTTAAAACCCAACAGTAAAAATATTTGCTGGAAACCGCTGCATAGACTACTTAACATACGAGCTAGTCTAGGCTATACTACATACATATATCGCTAGAAGACAAAAGTTGACCAAATGCTTGGAATTGTGGCACAGGGCAACCCTTAGCGACATATATGTACATATGAGAAACTACGACAGTATATGGACCAACGTTCCAAAGTAATATAAAAAATTATTAAAATCGTAGAAGTTATATGTATGTATATCTAACTATTAGTAGTACGAGTATAAATGTAAAAACAGAACAAGTTTTATTGGTGTTCGATACGTTGCAAGCTCAAAAATAATTTTAGTGCATAGTTTTCGAGAACGTACGAAACTTGAAAGTAAGTAGGTGTTCCAACCTAATTGGAACGTGGTCAGATTCATAGTTTTTTCTCTGCTTTTGGTATAAACTTTGTTCCTTGAAGTTGAAACTACTAAAAATTGTCATATTGTATAATGTTTTCCTTAATTTCAGTGCAGATTTTCAACCTCAGTGCATATTTTAATTTGTTTTTTCTTTAAGAGTTGTCCTTCAATTATCACTGAAAATTTTCTCAAAATTACCATTTCGCTATGTCATGCGGTTTTTTTTTTTTATTTTCAGAAACTCACTACGTTTTCAAATTCTAGTAATGACCAAAGAACTTGAAGTCAGCTAAGTCTGTATAATCTAAGCAACCTTGAATTGAAGCTTTTATTTTAGAATTTTTTGCCAAAGAATTTTATATTATTTGCATTGCTTTAATCATCAAATGAAAAAAAAACAATAACACTTCGTAATCCAAATAAGTTAACCTCGATGTGGCAAGAAATGTCAGCAATGAGCGTTCTTAACGATTTTTCTTGAACAATTTTTTCCATCTACACAAATTATGTGGTACGTGCTTGAAGAAGTGCACGCGTGAGCTTTTTACCTTCAAAGAAAAATAATGTATATTTATACATATGTGTACAAGAATACCACAATTCATATATATAAGTAAGTATACATATGTATGTATGTAAGTAGGTAAATATCAAATCTTGCAGAAATTACTTAAGTTACAAATGAGGGCCTTTTTGCGCTCGGTCGGTGGTTGCTTGGTTGCAAAATCGCCAGAAATGTCACACTCGTTGACCTGATTCTTCTTTTCAACTTTTGAAATATTTAACAAGCATGCATGCATGTTTGTGTGTGTGTATTTATTTATGTACTTGGAATGAAGTCAGGTTACCAACAGCGGATTAGCACATTTTACGTGGCTATTTCCATGGACAATTTTCGGTTAAAAAAGTTGAAATTTTTGTTCTTTACAAGCGCACAACCACAGGGTTCTACAGTAAAGTCAAGCTAATATTGATGGACTGTTGCAGTGGTGTTGATTCAGTGGTGAACCTCGTAACGTATCTTTCACTTAAAATTATGTAGTCTCTGATGAACTATAGCCAATTGAGGGCGCCGAAGCGCGTTTTTTTCAGCCAGAGCACGTCACATCCATCTCAAATTGCAACGCGATTCTTTAAAGCGTTCAAGGAGACTAGAGGCTGTTAATTCATCAATGTTCAAAGATAGTTAGACACGCACCTGTGAAAGATTCATTTGATCAGAGAATTTGAAATTGATAAAAGTTTAATTTTTTCGTCGACTCCAATTTCGTTCAATGTTAATAAGTTGGTTTAGTCTGTAACTAAAAATATATTTGAAGTATTATTTAAAATTTCAGTATATTATTTTGAATTTTTTATTTTATTTTACTATCAAAAGATGAAAAATAAAATTTCGGAATTTCGAACCAGATGTGCCCCTTACATACAGTTAGCATATAGTTTATCTGTGTTACTTTGCCAACTTGCCATCCTTATTGCAAGCCCCTATATGTATGTAAATGTCCAACGTAATTTCGCCATTATTGCGAATTTCAAAATTTGCACAATTTATGTATATATACATACATACGCATGGGTTAAATGTGTATGTTTGTATGTATAATGGCACGGACAGCACGTGCTTCTCCATTATCCGCTAAGTCTAGAACAGGAGTATATATACATATTAATCGTATACATACATGCATGAACATATGTATGTACATATATGGTTGATATGATTTCCTTGAATAGACTTCCGTTTATATATTTTCATACTTTGGATATACTAGCTGGCCTGAAATTTGAATTAGTATATCGATATTATTTCAAACATTACTGTGATGAATAAGTGAATTTCTCTGTCTGCAGAATTTATTATCCCTTTTATCTTATTTAGGCGATCGATATTTTGTATGTACTAGTAAATTAGCTTTGGCTTTATCAATGCGCCTAAAAATAGAATACAATAGTGATAAAGGAAATAAAGGAAATATGAAAAGCCACATATGCTCACAAACACATGCAAATGTAGATACTCGTAAGCGTATGTATAGTACATAAATGTTTGATAATAATACCGCAAATCGGCTTTATCGTCCTTTAGCTGATAAGGATAGAAAAAATATATTTTCACTTTAACAGATTCCGTTATGTTATCGTATGCTTGCCAATGTGTTGAAATATGTATCTATGTATGAGTGATTGTGTGATTGTGTGTAATCAACTCCGCTCCTGCTGCGTCCGCGGCGTCCTGCGGTTTGTAATGATTGCGGTGCGGCAATTATCCGCGCACTCAAGTCATCAAATAGCGTCCGATATTATATACACTAGGGTATATGTATGCCAGTGACGTTTGCGATAAGCATTTGGTTGCTTTTTTGGTTTAGATTGACTTTCACTTTGTATACTCTTTCTGACTATTATCTTTTAATTATAATTTTCGGTATTGATTGTTAGCACATTTGCATATATTTAGTTACTTATATCATGTAAATGACAAACTTTGCAAAAAATAGTCTTCTTGTTTACCTGATATATTAACTATCTATATGTCACCCTCGCTTACAACAAGACTAATTCGCCGCACTTCTGCATTCCGTTAAGCACGGAAGCATTGGCTCAAATCTAGCGCCAAATTTAAAGTCGGAAAAAAAGAAAAAATATGGGAGTTGTTGGGTTTGTCTCGAATATTTACGAAAATGTTTGATTAAGTTGACGATAGGTCATTATCTACTCCATTTAATGCCAAATTTATTCAGCAGCTTAGCGAAGTGATATATCCATAACATATGCTCTCGATTTCGGTTACTGGATGTGCTATCTCATTTCAAAATTTGCTATATATTACACCTTCTATTTATATACGTATGCTATAGAGCTACCGGATGGTTAAAAAGAATATTGGAATATTTTTTAAACTAAAGATACTAAGAATACTTCAATGCGCTTTGATACAAAAAGCAATCGAAAGTACATACTTACTATCTAAGTACAAGCGTGTACTTTTAATTTACATCTAAAAAATTTCATTCATAAAATCTACCACAAAAATAGAAAAATAATGAGAGAGACACCGAGAGAGTAACTAAAAATAATCGATTGATCGCCAAAAATAAGTTCAAATGAAAACATCCCAGCAGGAAATATTCAACAATTACATTGATGTATTTTATAGCGTAGAATTTGCACGGCATTTTTGAGACAAAACACAGGAGAGCTGGCCTAACATAACGTCCCAAAATAGTCGAGTTTAAGTAATTTGGACCTAGGACTGTAAATACAGGATCACTGGAAGATCATTTGGGCTTGGTTCCAAAATCACCAAATATTTTCGAAAAACAGCATCACGTTAACGTCTATTAAACAACGCTTTCCGACTACCAAGATGTCATGAAACGTAATATTACTGGCGATTAGTCTTGGATCTATGTATGCTTACGAACTGAAAAAAAGACGACCAATCGACCGAATATCGTGGCAAAGGTGAAGCGAAGCTGAAGAAATTATGTTAAAGCAGGTCAAATATCAAGGTTATATTGAAAGTTTTCTTCGATTATCGAGATGTGGTCCGAATTCCTTCCCACCGGCCAAACTGACAACAAGGAATGCTTTTTGAGTGTTGTGCGTTGTTTGCGCGAAGCTATTCATAAAAAGCGGCCGGAATTATGGGACGAGAACTCTTGTTTTTTGCACCATAGTGCATTGATTCTTCGTGAGATTTTCACCAAATTTTCAACCAGTATCGTGTCACAGCTATGGTATTCACCTGATTTAGCTCGGCGTGACTTCTGGCTATTCAGCAAACTCAAACGACCACTCCGGAGAAAGTCTTTTGAGTCAATTGAAGACATTAAACGTGAATCGCTACGCGCGTTGAAGACTACTCCGGAAAATGACTTTAACAACTTTTCGATGAAGTGTTTTGGAGCCAAATGGATTGCTTTGAGGAGGACGACAAAGATTTTAAAAAATAAATAAAGAATTTAAAAATATGAGCAAAGTCTTACTATTTTTTGCTCATAGTAGTATGTACATATGCAGTTTATCGCTTAACGCGCATCGATTTCATATAAATTATATGCACTGAATAACTTTTATTATCACTCAAAAATTTATGAAATTTATTTTTAATTTTTCCAACCGGGTTATAAACTAAAATATTATGTGAAGAGTGCAGCTAAAGCGAATGAACTAAAGGCAAATTAAAGAGCTGAAGTGAATGTGTAAACCAACAACAAATGTGTGTCAAAGCCATGGTAAGCAAAATTCATTTTCATACAAACATACCGAGTTAGTGTATATTACCATAAATATAGGTATGTATTTGATCGCGTCGGTGAACGAGAAAGTGAGAGCAAGAGCGTGTATAGTGATCGCGTAGAAAAAGCAAAAAGAGCAATCAACAACACACCCATAAGTACACATTTATATTTGCAGCGTCTATAAACTGTATTTACATACATACAAAACTATGTACTTGCATATAGAAAATCTAAAAATAAATTGCTAGAGATTATTATGGATTATTTATAAACTTTCCAATTTATTTTCGGCCTGACTGCCGGCATCTGACGTCACAATAATGAAGAAAACGCTTACATACAAACAGAAGTACGAATGTTTGCACTAAAAATTAATGAGCAAAAATAAATATACATACATATATACTATATATTATACATATGTACATACTTGCACATGCATATACAACGCTTTGTTGTATGCAATAACATATGACCTATTCTGTTCTTCCATTTGTGGAGGTGGCTCAGTGATATCCTACATCATTTAAGCCTACTCCAAGGTTGTTTTATTTTGTTTTATTTTTGTAAAAATATATGAGGTTAGAGTTAGAAAGACTCGCAGGCGTTTCAAATTGCTTGCTGCCAGTAATCCTTGCCTGAAAAAATAATAAATTTGCATTTAATATATTTGTGCATACACTGTTAAGCATAAAAATGTCATAAGAACTTGTATGCCTACATATGTATATACATACATACGTATATACAGCTCTTGCACAGACGCAGACAAATGTGCGGATTTTGTGAATGAATTGAAAACTAGTTTCGCCCAACAATTCATATTACATATTACTACTAGTCTCGAAATTAAAAAACAACCTAACAACTGTAGCTGAGTGCCAGCGATTCTATGTAATGCAAGGCGAGTATATACTATAAAGTAATGACTATTGCCTCAAGTGACCGCAAACTAAGGAAATTCCAAATTTCAACGAAGTTACACTTTATTAAAAGTTTGCTGCTGAAATAGTTTACCCTTGGTTTTACCTTAAATTTATAATATAAGAGTACTTTTTTCGAGGCGGATGTACGTACGTACATATGTTTCGAATTCTCCAGAAGAAAAAGTGATACAGACATTTATATAGACACATGCCAAAACAAAAGTCCGATAACCGCAATTTTCGCACGTAAACCTTAAAAGATCAATTTGTATGGGGTGTTAGTTAAGTTTTAGTTGCAACTAGAAATAACATTTACTTAGGGGACACTACTATCCAAACTTAAATGTTTTTACCATGCTCAGTTCTGCAAGAGTTTCATAAAAAATTTGAACGTTGACATTGCATTCATTAAAACAGAAATTAGGTATCATTCGGCTTTTTCTTTAAGGTTAGGCAACAATAACAACAATAACGTAGAATATTCTTAATTCCTCAAAAATTTTCTACGGCCTCCAAATATTTCGTTTTTCGATTCCCATGTTAGAAATCGCCAGAAATTGCAGTCGGTAGTTGGACCTTTAAAATTGTACTAAGTGCGAGTTCACCGCTTGGTAGATAAAAATTGCATTGAACAGTTTCTAAATCCACTCGATTAATTGTCAATGAAGTTTTTCCACATGCCCACACAATTAAAGCATCATTTTTCACTTCATTTCAATGATCACTTATGACTAAGCACACACATATCTGTAAACATAAATGATACACATACATACGTTCATATGCATATATCATATATGTATTTACTTCTATATGTATATATGCGATATGTGTATGGACTCTAATACTCGTAGCATTCACCACTGAGACCCTGAACCGCTTATAACCTGCGAATACATTGAGAATTTCCTTCATTGATGTCGCTTTTAAGTGACGCCAAATGGAAAACGAAAGCGGCACCTTATTTGACCTGAAAAATCGTAATTGAATTAAATTCACATTAACCTCAGAAGTGACACAATCGCCTGCCATTGACTAAGCACGGCAATCAAGAGTGAAAGGGAACTATGGAGCAAGAAACAATAAGGAGTTTAAGTTTGCGTATTGCGGCTAAATTAAAGAAGTATAGATGTAAAGTCGAGCTTCACGGGCTTAAATCAATATATGTCGGATATTATGCTTTTAAAAATAAATTTAATTTATAAACAGAAATCATGCCCTTTAGAAATGTTCACTCCACATCTTGAGCATAATTTAATCCCTGTGAAAATTTTTTTAGGTTTATTTAGGAGAAACATTAAAAACTTTTGCAATAAACTAATAAACTTTTAGGTTGATATGAACCATGACTCTCATACGCACACGTCAGATCCATACGTCATCAACTTCTGAGGAGTAAATGCTGCTAGTGATCAGGAACATAGCTTCCAGTTAATATCAGCTGTGTCCGATTCGCCAGAACTAAGGGTGCCTGCAGAGTGGACAGTTAAAGCCGAGCAATACGCAATACGCGCATTTACACTCGATTCGGCTTTAGAGGGGAGCAAATTTAGCAAATATGTATCTCTCATCTGTCAAATATGTATACTAAGACAAGCTCTCATAAAATAGATAGAGGATATGAGATTTTACTAAAGTATCCATATTCTCTCTGGTGTCTCTGGTTCGACGATATAATTTTCAAATATGAATTTCTGACAAGAAAGCAGCGCTGAACAAGCGAGCAGAGAAGTGGCGAATCGAAGACGGCAATCATTTACATACATCTATATATAATTGGCTTTCCCGGCAGGTTATATATGAACTGTGTGGGTATAAAAATATAAATACATATATAGATGTTTTGTACCAAACGTGTCGCGTACGCGTAGGTGGTAGCCATGTATCCAATTTGTAACTGTTGGTGATCACAATTCAAAGTCGCTTATCTGTCATCAACAAGCTTGAATGTGTCTAAAGTTCAAATACAAATGCTTGCTGTTAATTCGTCGTATGAATTATGTTTCAACATTTGTAGATCGCATGAGGATCGTAGTGCTAGCAGGCATCTGCTCATGTGTTTCACTAGTTCAGCTGATCAACGCTTTCAACTGCTTGATGTTGGCCGCTGCTAAGCAAATCTGTATTGAGTTGCGGCGGATCCAAAGTTAGCGTTCCATACACATACATATCACAAGTAAAAATGCGTTTGTATGTGTATGTTAGTATGCCATCGAAGTGACAAATCATTTGTCTTTAATGGATCACTTTTCAGCTGTAGCTATAAAGGTTTAAGGGGCTATACCAGTGTGACACTTTCAAAAAAAAAATTTTTTTTTGCTTTTTTCGATAGCTTATATATTCAAAAATATCCTGTGAAATCGGCGAGGTCGTATTTTAAATAGTTTTTGAATGGCAGCGTTCTAAATAGCGACCGCTCAGAGGTGCAAACATATATATAAGTGAAACTTTAAACGCGTTTTTCTCGAAACGACATTTTTCAAATTTGCTGACATTATAACTCAACGAGAAATTTACCGATCGACTTCAAATTAAAACTGGATATGGCCATTTTCTTAATTTTTGATATTTTTCAAAGATCGTAGTCCATTGTATAGAAAATATATTTAAGTTTAATAAACATTTTGAATTTTTTTGTTTCAGCTACTCAATCGACCGGAATCATGCCAGCAGTTGAGGCACTTTTTTTTTTGGCACTTCCGCAGACAGCGCATTACTCCGTTATTTTTCAATATTTTTGTAAAATTTTTTTTTTTTAATATAGCTAAAAATATACTTTATTACGTCCATAGAACGTCGAAACATTCAATCTAGTACTTTCTTTTAAAAAAATTCACGAAAATCGCCTAATTTTTCATGCATCACACTGGTATAGCCCCTTAAAGCTCATAGGCGTATGTGACGAAAGCGCATCGTAGGCGTTCATAGAACAATAATCAAATTTCAATAACGTTACACAAAGTTTCTTCTTCACCGGCTTAATTCCACTTTTAGCTTATAGCTAAAATGGGTAGCGATTTACCCATCTGTTCGACCTCTATCAACATATTCCTCTAGTTATATACACATAAGAAGTTTTTTAACCAATGATGGCACGAGAAACACTAAACCAAAAGTGTATATTTGCGATATTTGACTAATCTGAAGGTTATATGTCAAGAAAAAGAAATTCCTAATTCATATATGTCTTCAGAATGATGCACTCCATTGAATCCTACGATACTCTTCTTAAGCCATTGGATATACTTGTATTTTTAATATAATGATATGGATATGCATATGTATGTGATCTGGAGGCGATTTCAACTTGCCACCTAAAATTATCACTAATAATCCAAACTATTAATTTTTTCTCATATCTACCATATTTGCTTGTAGAAATCTACAATACTTTTCTTTAGACGCTCAATGGCAAAACAAAGTGAATGTATGTATGAAAATATGTACATATGTATGTATATCTATCGTTAAAATGTAGGCACCGCATACGACAAAGACAAAAGCATTCTTGAATCAAGTGCAACAATTGAAAGCTGAAAGCTGAGGCCGAGATGTCGATTTGCGAGCGGTAAGAGGCTGCGGGATACATTCATATGCACATACATACATATATACTAGGTAGTTAGATTGGTATTTACCAGTTAGATTAGATGCTGATGTCTCGCCGAATCTTTCGATTAACTGGATGTACCGAATGCAACGATGTAGCAAAATGTCAAGAGGGCATCGAATTAAAATATACTATGTATGTATATTTGTATATATTCGTTATATGAAAGCAATAGACAACTAGAGAATTCAAGGTTGCATTGTTTGCGGGGTGCTGAGGAAACGCATGGTGATTGTGAATTCATAATTAAGCTGACATTGTGGTGTGGAGTGGAATGAAATGAAGTTATAATGGCCATCATCATTTACCAACAGATACAACAACAATGATTCAATTAAATTTCACGGATGCGGCACTGAAGCGGTTTGTTTCTATTATTCGTTTCAATTTTTATCTATGAATGAATTGTAAGCACATGAATTTACTTTAAAACTTTAGTCCTGTATGACATCAACCTCGACAACTCACGGCTGTCATAAAATGAATTCACTCACAACCTGAAACTAGTAAGATTATTGAATAATAATGTGTTACTCAATATATATTCCTACTTAGGAATTTGTGTTGTAACACAGATTTTCTGATCGTTGGTTTAGTTCTATGGCTGAACACCGAGAAGACGATCATTCATCTGTAGACAGCTTGATTAGCTGATAGTAAGTACTATGTGATGTCAGAAAATTTTTGAAATTGGATCTCACGTACCGAAAAACCTCCCTGAACGCGTGCCTAATCTGCTTAAATGATTTGTTTAGATTAATGGCAGAAGATGTGAAATTCATGAAATCGAAGAAACTTTTATTAAAATTAAACATAAATATATTGGAATTACCTTATACATATATTCTGATACATGGGTCTCGTGGACCCGACTGAAGTCTAAGTTACTTTAGATTATGAATACTACAACATTCTTATTTACCAATTATTATGCCAACAATTTTTCTCTTCTTCGATATGCTTGTTATTGTTCAAGTTGTTATTATTATTATTGTTCTAACTTTGTTACAGCTAAAGTCACACAATAACCGCCTTATTGTTGTGAAATGTGTGAATATTTCGCAGAATGGTTTTTTCCCGCAAATTCCCCAACCTGTCTTCGCTTCAAGCAATTAATTTTGACGTTAACTTTACCAGAATTATCTGAGAAAATCGCGAAGCATTTAACATTTCGGTGACACTCATCTCCCGTTGTCTATTCTACTTCGCTTTTGTTCAGCGCCCACTTGTGCTACTATATCTAACTGGCATTCTCTTTTTGTCTATCGCACTTATCCTACTAAATAAAAGTAATTTTCCTTCAGTCGCTGAGCTTTGATTGCTTACGTATTGTCTTGCACAATGGAGCTTTGCGTGTTTTCATGCAATTCAGTTCACATCAGCTGCAAATCTTCAGTCTTTTGGCCCGTACGAGGCCACTTTGCCACAATGCTAACGCGCTGGAAGCTGTTTGCTGCAAAACCCCAGCGCTTGTTGTTGCTATTTTTTACGTTAAAGCGTTTTTATTGTTTGTTTCTTTTTCGTATAATTGTCTTATGTTGCATTTTGCAAGCGTGATGACCTTGAGCGAGTCTCCCCTACATATACATATATCAAGATACATACATATAGTGCTTATGTACGAGTATATGTGGCTATATGTAAGCGTGTTCACTCACTCACTTGGTAGCACAAACCGGCTAAAAGCCGCCCAATAGCAAAACATTGATGTTAGACAATATTATTGTCAATAGAAAACCAGCACTGTGAGAAATTATTTTTTCGCCGATGGGTATTTGTTCACTCATACCGGATATTGTAGCCTTAAGCCGTTCCAAAAACGGAGTTGTAGAATTAATTTTATAATTCATCAAACCATAGCGCTATTAAACCGTCCTATACTAAAAAAAATTGGTTTTCGCCCTAAAACTTGTATTTATATCCATGAAAAATATGTCAAGCAAATTCATAAAACCAACATCGAAAACACTTGATGTCGGTTAAAACGTCTTTTCTTTGAATCCTCAATCCCAAACTGTGTTTTCAAGATGTTTTCAAAGTAGGTCCAAAAAAGTATAATAATATAAATAAAGTTCATCGGTTCCCAAATTATTTCAGTTCCTTTAGAGGTTGAATTTCAAATCACATAACGAATTATCGGATCCCAGTGGTAGTGTAATAACTTCAAGAAAAGGGAACATACGTAGACTACATTCACTGATATAGAGTACTGCACATTCAAATTTTATTCCAGTAATGGATATCATTGAAAATCTTTTGAATTTCGTTGACGAGCAAAAAGGATGCAGGAATATACCCGGACGTTAATGCTCTGACGAAATTTCTGAAGTGGTATAAAATAGCTCCATAAGAGCAGAGTGCCCTGTCAGGTCGCACGATAAACTTATCCTCTCAACTTATCTCAGGATACGTCTCTCTAAGGCCCAATATTGCTATTTTGTCAACGATTTGGCACCTCCACAAAGATAAAATTTTTGCATTTAGGGGAACTGCATGCCTCAGGTTCTCTTGACTGCCTGTGACTCCTTTGACTTTTATTCACAAAAATTATATTTTTATTTTAATAAAAAGATAATGAAAAGCAAAAGAGCGAGACCTAAAGTCCAGCTTTTTCCATTGAAAAGATTGCTGCTACTCTTATAATCTCCAATATATAGTACCAAAAACTTTAATTACTTCTTTTAATGCTCAGTCACGCCATAAATGCTTACTGGGTTATTCATAATTGTGATTATAAAAATCTTACTAGTTTGCTTATATTTAATAAATATGCATGTGTGTTTGTACCTATGCATACACGTACGCATAACCGAGCAGAACTCATTTCCTGTTAGTTCTTATTTTTTTTTTTAGTTATAAAAATATGTTTTTATCCATAATACACACACTAAATGTTTTTGTTTACAACTCAGAGACAATGCTCAGCGAACAAAAATGGCGTATCTTACCAGCAGAAACAAAGCAACAAAATATATAGATTACCCAAATGTAAACAACTTTTGCTAACGTTCTGCCAAATTTGACGCTCACCTTTAGTTACTGTTTAAGTTACTGTTGTTTTCGAATTTGGGCGATTGTTTTGATTTTGTTTTGTGATAATTTCGTGGGGTGCTCTTACGCTCATTTGGAAAACAACAATGGCTCTTACGAAGTAATTGCGGAGTGACTGAGAGAGCGGTTAAAATGGTAACAACAATAACTGGCAATCACTGACTCACCAACAAGGTCACCTATTTTCGTTGTTTACTCACCAATTATGTGGTTTTAACCAAAAACTTACATGTATTTACATCCATATGTAGTGTATGTATGCACATTTACACCAATACTTACATATGTGGTGTGTACTAAAATTTGCAGGATAAATGCTACTCTCGTGTAGGATGTCAGTACCACCTGCATAAGTGCTAGCAAAATGCAACCATTTGAAATGATTTTTGCAAATACAATGCGTCAAAAACTACAATAGTAATTGCTACTCAACAATTTTAGGATGTGTAACTGAATTCGTAATTATTTTGTCTTCTTACCGCAGTTATCACTTAAGCTACTTGACTTAGTTTTGGAAGTGTCTTAGTGTGACTAATCCTTAAAGTTACACGTGTTTATTTATTGTACATACATACATACATATGTACATGTATGCACATATGGATCTGCATGGATTAGTAGCTACTAGATTGTGCGATTCGTTAAATCAGAAAATAAAATTAGAACGCCACAACAAAATAAATCGTCTTGATAGCTCATAATCACTTTTTATTAGAATAAAACTAGAAATCCTATTATCTGCGTATTAAGAATTATAAAAAAAAAATAAAATTATGAGGAAATATACTATATATTCATACATATGCAGAAATTATTGTGTGGGACAAATTAATTAAAGATTTGTACTTTGTGCACGATATATTAATTAAAAAAGTTATACTTATAAACAAAATTTAAGGTTGTATATTGTTCGCAGGCATATATAACATTTTCAGTAACATTGTAACAGATGTGTTCCCTGAATGTCTTTGCACTGCCTCTGTTTACCTTTAGCCTAGTCAATAACCCTTCAGCTTTGTTTAAATATTATAGGGTCAGTGTCCCTTTTGATTGTATTTTTTGGGGCCAATAACGTTTTTGTTTATATTTTTAGGAATCAATGATCTACATTTAAACAACAAGTCTAGAAGCCCTAATACTTTAGTTAAATTTTTTGAGGTCAATGCACCTTTTGTTTACATTTTATAGGCTCAAAGACTCTTTTGTTTTTGTTGAGGCAAGTCAATAATCCTTTCGAGTACCTTCTAAGGGGTCAATGACCCTTTTGTTTACGATTAGCCAAGTTAACAACCTTTTGCTTACATTTAGCCAAGACAACAGTCTTCGACGCTTTGTTTAAATTTTGTCGGTCGGTCAGTGACGCTTGTGTTTACCTCGTAAGGGGTCAATGACGCTTCTGTTAACCTTTTAAGGCATCAGTAACCCTATTGTTTATCTTTAGTCAAGGCAACGACCTTTACATTTGGTCAAGACAACAATACCTGATCCTAATTTTTATATTTTATGAAGTCAATGACCCTTTTGTGTACACATAGTTAGGTCAATGACCCCCTTGTTTACCCTTTATGGGGCTAGTGTCCCCTTTGATTTCAATTAGCCAAGTCAACGACCATTGTTTACATTTAACAAAGAAAGCAACACTTGTTCCTTTATTTACATTTTACGGTGTTACGGGGAGATCTCATCAGGGGAGCTTAAGTAACTTCAGCGGTTTTGTATGTAAATAAAATATATATACATGTTTTAAATGTTAGTTTGGAAAAAAAGTTTTCAAGTAAAATAATAACAATTTTTTAAATCTGTTTTCCCTTATAATGAATACAGATTCCAAAGCTCACTTTAGAGGATCCATACGAAGTTGGAAAATGTAACAGGAAAACTCGAAACTTTTCTGCACCGTAAATGAAACCACAAAAATCTTTCAATTTTCATTTGACTACAGAACTACCGTTATTTATTACAACCACTTAAGCTAGTTCTGCGATTTGGCTAGTAGCGCTATCAAGGCAAACCCCAATCCACTTCATTACAATGCTGTTCCACAGCGTTTGTCCAACACAAAAAAGTGCGTCGTAAAATGGAAATTTTATGGTTACACAATTTCATGAGACCACAACAACAGTTGGTTGGCGGCTGCCGGTTGTTTCTATTGCATTACGATCGTTTTTGCCCCCTACCACGAATGTTTCGAAACGCTTTGCATCCGCCAACTTGGCAACAGTGGAAGAAGACCACAAAAGCTCCGAGCAGCGTTGCAAGACACATTAATGTTACAAAGAACTCGCATACATACATAAATCTAACCCTAGTTTCAAGTGTGTATAAACATACATACTCCATGTGTGATATGTCTGTATGTATGGGTTGCGTTAAACACATAAAATCTTAGGTTTTAGTTACGTTGCGTTGCATTGCATAGCTGCACTTCAAAGCCTCGAGCTGCGACAAAGAAGGTGGGTAGCAGGTGGGCCGCGACGGCAAAGGCAGTAGCGATAAAACCGTTGGAGGTAAAGGAATGCACTTGGCTTGCTGGGCTTGCCATCTACATAGACGCGCTCATGTGAGAGTGTTTGTATGCACGTGCAACAGAACCCGAAATTGTTATGCGACGCCACGCGCTGGCTCGCTCGCTTGATCGTTCGTTCGCTGCTTGGACTCACTGCACGGCCTGTTTGACGATGGGCTGAATGGCTGGATTGGACGGCCGTAAGCCAGAAGGGGCAGTGTGGTGGGGCATTATTTGATTTCTTGAATATCACAGTTATTGGTGTTGTTGTTGTTATTGCCGTTGCACAGAATTTAGGTCAACACAGCTACAATGTCTTCACATGTTTTCTTCATTTTTGTTTATATTTCATCATATTTGGTTCTCTGTCGCTTGTCGTCCGCTTATTGTTATTCTTATTGCTGGCTCTTTGCCGCCGCCTCAGTTGTTGTTCTTTACAACTTGTTGCTGCTACGCAGTCGTACATTTGTATGTACATACATATGTGTGTGTAGCGTTCGTAACTCGATTCGTAGTTCTCTTTCTTCCTTTAAAGTTTGTCGCTTTTTTCACTTATAATTTGTGTTTGCTTTTTTCATCGCTTTTCCTTCACTGTTCTTCAATTCTGCTAATGTCTTTACAGGGAGTCATGTAAGCACGCAGCATTACGAAAGCCAACTTAATTCGGCCACCACCACTACCACACATATCACCACCAGTGAGTGAGCTTATTCCAATTATAAACGCTTACTTTTCATTTAATTGCACAGTTCGGAAAGTTTTATGGCTCTAAGGAATTAATTTACGGTCTACGCCTTACATAGTCTTCAGTGAAAACTACCACAGCTCCTCTAATGGTAAATCGTATGCAATAATACATACATACATGCCTATTCATACATATGTACATAACTCTGTTAGGCGATCGATATACCTATATACATATGTATGTATGTACCTGTATAAATTTAGGGAGATTTTTTCTTTTCACAAAAGTTCGTTTGAAGTCCCATTTGACTACTAATTAAGTTTCTAACTACTAATGATCGTGTGATCGAATATAGTCAAGTGAGAAGTATAAAAATTAGACAAAACATTTTGTTCTTAAAACGATGGCACTTCGCCAGACCATTTCTAATCTCCAAGTGCCGACAACCGAAACGCCAAAAACTGCTGTTATTACAAGTATAATAATATCAGCATTTATACCATTCAATAATGATATCGAATCGATTGTCATTCCTAAAATGGTTTTACAAATTGATATATTGGTACTTGCCAAACCCGAGACCAATCATAATTTAGACAGAGTCAAACGTTAACAATTTAATAAAACAAATATTTATTAGAAAATTTATTAGTATCGATTCCTAGTAGTTTGTTCTTCAAATTTTTTTCAATTTTAGTGACAACTGACCAATAAGACCATTATATAATATATAGTATACTATAATCCAATATTTCCCATAAATATTGGAAATTTGCTATTCAGAAGTCAAATTTCCAAAATAGCACCCTGTAAACTGTGAAAGGTTTTCTACGAATTAATCACTAGCTGGCCTTGGCTGTCAGGCTGGAAGGCGAAGTGCGCATGCGCTGTAAGTATACGAGTATATGTTATGTTGTATATCTAAGTATAGAATTATACATATGTACATATGTACCAATACTTCTAAGTTTGCAATGTAATTTATGAGCAAAACGAAAATTATTGCTAATGTATTTATTAGAAGCTATTCGATTTATGCATAATTATAAAAACTTAATACAAGATTTCCTTCCTAACTTATACTCGTAGAAAGATATTAATATTTTCTCTATTTTTGTGCAATTATCCGAAATAGAGAGATATAGGGTTTGTTTGGAAAGAAATAGCACTGAGTCGACTTAAAAAAATTTATTGAACCAATCCAACCATTTACAATTATTTAAAAACTTTCCAAATATGCTCCTTCTGCGTAGATGCAACGCTGTCAGCGCGATTTCCAAGCATTGAAGGCATTCTCCGGAATAGCTTTGAGAGCCGAGGTGCACGCTGCTTGGATCACCTCTGCAGACGTGTGCCACTTGGAAGATTGTCTCTTTGTCTTGGGATCATACTCAAAGATCCATGACTCGTCACATGCGATTGCGTTATTCAAAAATTGAGGGTCACTTTCACACATGTTCAAATTTTTTTGGCACACTTCCACTCGCCGCAATTTCCGGTCGTCAGTGAGCACTTTTGGGATCATCTTCGCTCACACCTTGCACATGTCCGAGTGCTCCGTCACAATGCCATGAACCACAGATTTTGTTAAATTTAACATATGGTTAATTGTCCAACGAATACTTAGACCACGGTCTGAGTTCAAAACTTTGCGCACACGAGTTACATTGTGGTGTTTGTCGAAATCGCAGGTCTCCCAGCACGGCCTTCATCAGCGACCTCTTCCTGGCCCTCCAAAAAGGCATGGTGCCACCGAAGCACAACACTTCTTGCTAAAGCAACATCTGGGTAAGCCTGCTTGATCATATCAAACGTCTCTGTCGCAGATTTACCGAGTTTCAACAAGATTTTAATCGTCTGTCCTCTGCTCTAACGAACGTTGCATTTTCGGCTCACGCCACTCACAAAAACACGTCGCGCGAAAATGTTTGTCCTGACTCTCCAGGCGCTCGGAGACAACTGACCAGCCGCTTGTTCGTTAGCTAAAAACGCCCTCTACCGAATCCAGTCGGTGCGTTTAATATATACATATACTCTAAGAAAGCTCTAGACAGCTAGGGTTTTTCAAGGGGTGATATCATTCGAATGTATTGTATGATTGTGTTTCAGAACTTTCCAGAGAAGTCCCAAACCTAAAGGGCATATGTTAGATTATGCTTAACCTCTATTCTTGGCACAAACTTAATTTTCGTCTCGGGTAAAAATATAACCATGACTTACTATATAGTATTACCCCACCGATACTACCAGCTGTAGATGGTTTAATACGTTTTTAAGTCTCACACTGTCTAGCCTAGGTTGTCTATCTCCAACAAATTATGGTTCAACATTGTATTATGCTACTTTAATAGCAGACCTTACCCATCCAATCGATGCCTCACATTTTCTTCGGATTTCTTAATTAGAACTGACTTTTTGCTACTTTCAATTTAATTTTTTTTCATGCATGACACTCAGCAACCATTGAGCGCTGCATGAAGTGATGGTGCTTTGGCCATAACTAATATCTATGGTTCTCACAGATTACATGGCCAATGTGGTTGGTTTTCACATTGGTTTCACTTGCATGCTTTCTCTAAGCACACGGCTGGTAAAGATGTATATCCAAATGTATGTATGTATGTATAAGATGTTTTCTAAGCATATACGTATGTAGTTGTTATTTACTAATACATATCTGTATGTGTAAACACTTTTCCTCTTCTCCTTGTCACCGTTTGCTTTATTCTCACTGTGTTCCGCCTTTGTGGCGTCTTCGCTTGCTAGCCCTTAAATGATCGTTGCTTTTTGCTTTGCTTTCTTAGATCGAGCTTTCCATACCATTCATTAGTTAATATTTATGACGGGACTTTAGTAAGGTAACGGTATTTCTGTATTTACACAATATGCTTTGTATGTGTGCAGGCAACAATAAGGTAGACAATGTTGTAAAGAAATGCATAAGAAGATTGTGGAAGTGCGATTATAAAAAAATGCTTCATTCAAATAAATATTTTCCTGTGCACACAAACACACCTGCTTACATATCTGCACTTATTGGCTTTCTGTCTTTCAGATATGAGCATATCTGAAGTTGTCTTCAGGTCTAAACAACTGCATTTTCCATTTTATTTCTTTTCTTTTTTAATTTTCCGTGTCAAAAGCTGCCTAGGGCTAGCTGAGGCTTGAAGGGCCTAGTCATGAGGCGATTCTGCAGTCATTCAGTAGTCTCCAAGCATACCTACATACATACATACGTGCATATAAACCATAAGCATAACTGTGAATTTGAGCTTAGCCTGCTGCAACGAAGCAGGAATGAGAATATTTATGAATTTTAGTTACAGTCAACTGCGCCCTACCCCTTTGCGCCTTCAACCGTCGACTTGATTGCCGCTATTCACTTGTGGCTACTGGCATGACAGTATTTTGCTGAAACTTTGTCAATGAACGAGTGAGAAATGAATATTTCCATGAATGGACGGACTGTTGACAAAAACAAAATATTTCACTAAAAACCGTAAGAACGAAAAGCAGTCTGTCATGCCTTGGCACGGTGCTAATATTCAATTTTCGCGAACTGTGTTAATGGGAGTTGGCTTAGCTGTAAAATTTGCACTTCCGCTGTTGGCGATTAGCGGCAGTTTGGAAAATTAAGACAATGCCCGCTCAGTGGCTAATTGTACGGTTGAGAACTAGGAATTTATTTAACTATTATTTATGCACTTTTTAAGTTAAGTTTTTTGAGGTTTTTAATATTATATCGAGCAAAATCCATTCGCCTTACAAGGACAGCTTGATTTGTCAGTAATTTTTTTTTATTTTTAAGACGGAGTCAGCCAATTAGCTAGATAAATTTTCTTGTGCTGTGATCATGTACTACAGACAACCATATTTCGGGCCCCTGCGATCAGCCTCAACCCATTTGGAGAGATTTCACGAATTTTCAACTCCAAAGATGCCTTCTTTTCCCACCCTGACGTTAAAATCGACAAGCACAATTTTTACATCGTGACGGGGGCAATAAGCTTGCTGCAGCCGCTTATAATCTTTAGTCATACCATTATTCTCTTCTGTCTGGGCGTGAGCCCAAACCAGTGTTATGTTGAAAATTTTTACTCTGATGCGGATTGTGGTTAGACCTCATCCGCCGGAATAAATACTACGACTGGACGACTGAGTCTTTCTCAAACTATGAATTTCTACTCCTATATAAGGCCGCTGCAGTAGATATCACAAGGGCCCATTCGTCTCCGTTCTTAACCCGTCGATTGCGTGACCTTCCCAATTTAGCGACCGGACATTCCATGCACATGCTCTTAAATCATAGCTCTTATTACTTTGCTGTGGTCGTCATCAAAAGTAGGGCCTTTCATCCGATGCTGTTTTTCTTGTCATTGGAAATGGTTGCTACGTGGCCGGTCCCAAACCCAAAGCACAATCTCGCAAGGCGAATAGTATAAAGTTTTCTACAAATTTATATAGCGAGCCTCCGACCGCTCGCAGCCGTACCTCTGGTGAACAGACGCTGCAATTAGACTTTATCGGACCCTTAAACCGAATATGTCGAAGTGGCTCCGCTGAAGCTTCTCTCTTTTAGCTGTAATCCCAGGCTTCAACCCCACGGGTTGGCTACCGCATCTTACACAAGGGTTGCACACGTTTCCAGGATGTGCGGTGAGGTCACAAGAGTAGGAATTGGGTATACCACTACGTCTGTAAGTGGTTACTCAGAAGCATCACTGTACTCCGTTACAGCCCTATTCATTTATATACATATACATATGTGTATCCTATTGGCTTTCCGGCTTTTCGTCTTGGATGTTACAACATCCGTAGTGAACTTAACATACCCTGCTCAGGGTTGAATTGAGATGCTTGTGGAATGCTAGCCCCCACATGTTAATAGAAATCCAACATTTGAAGTATCTTGCTGCGTTAACTGAGATTCCGTATACACATATGTACATACATATGAGCTGAGTCTCTCCATAGACTTAAAACAATGTTTTGTCTCGAGCCTCACTCAAATGTCGAAGGTTTTATCAACTTAGAAAAACTGTCTTACCATTCAATAGCATTTGAAAAGCTTTGAGGACAAAGCTACAAGACCTCAACATAATATGTGTGTGAGTTGTCAATGACTAAATTTCAATATTTTCAAATGTGCTGTCATAAGTATTAGATTAAACAAGCATTGTATATATGTATTTGTATCTATTGGTATGTATGTATGTAAGATTATGTAAAATATGTCCCATGGAAAGAATAAAGAACATTTACATAAACATATGTACAGGTTTCTTTATGTATATACACATAAATATATTTGTGCTTTAATATACAAAGCTATGCCTATGAATACTAGTACCCTACTTATAAACATTTCGTAATAAAGGAGCTGAAAAAGTGTGTGTATTAACATTCATACATATATACATATATATGGATATTTTCAAGCTAATAGTTGGTTTGTGAGATTTTTCGTTTTTACTTTTTAGCATGCCAAGCGAAAACCTGTTTTTCAATACCAAAGTCAATACGACAAAGTAACGCAACTTGGTTAATATACAAATCTAGACAACAAATCCATGTAAACATATGTACATACTGCATCCATATGTGCCTACATACTTGTCCACAAATTGTATGTAAACTTAGAGCTGTGGTACATGAATAGTAAACAGATATCAAGTGTGTGCCTTTGTGTTGTGGCTAAGGAGCCACAAGTTGTTTGAGTTCGCCCAAAGCTTGTGCCACACTTTGGCATTAGAATCCCACGCAACATTACAAAAACAAGCATAAATATAAATTACAACAATAAATATGTAGCTACAAGGCGCTTTTGAAGTAAGATAAAAACAAAACGAAAAAACAACAACAATGGCAGCCACAGCACAGAGTAGCTCAACGGCACAAACGAAGGCTACGCTGCCGAACTGACGAAACAGCTAACTCAACTTGGAAGCATCTTGATTGAAAATCTCCTACGCAAAAGGTTACACAATAGTAGTGAGCAACATCTTTGCCTTGAGAAGACAACAAGCAGTCGGCAAATTGGAAACGGCTTTAAGTGTTTTACCTTCACTGATGACGGAGGGAACTGTTTGGATGGTTTTTGACTAAATTTTTTTATGAGAATTCGGCAAAGACTTAATAATTAATGATATCACAGAGCCTAGTAGCTATAGATTTCGTATTATTATCTACTACGGAACATTACGCTCCTCCTTCCTGTACATATGTATGTCATATTTAACCATTTGAAGCCATGAAGTGGAATTTTTCAATAGTTTTATGAAAACCTGATTCTACCTAACATACTCGTACTATTGTTGTAACTTAAGAAAGTTGGCCCATGAATGCAATTAACAAAAAAAATTTTATCATTAATTTCTATAGGTAACTAATATCTTCTATTCTCTGACAAACAGCCTTAAAATTTCGACACTTTAAAGCGTGATAAGGCCTTTCCGAAGCTCCCTATAATATTGGGAATCTTGAAATTTGCTTAGCATCGGATAAGTATTAAGTTTAATATATTTCTAACAAGACTTCAACAGCTCGAAGTGTTCAAGGAACTGTGGAGAGTAAGGGATGCCTCCTACACACTGTAAAGAATCAAGGAGATATTTAAGTTCTACATGTCAGTTAGAGTTTATATACATATTTTTCAACATTCACTTCGGTAAGAGAACCAGAGTCCGACGGCATTCGTCCATAAGTATACCTTACTCAACCTAACCTTATTGTTGGCTCATGTTCATATGGCACTTGTTGACATTCCGAGGTGTACGCAGATTTGCATGCCAAAATGTGCACAGGCATTTAGTAAAAAAGACTAATGACGAAAATATGTGACGGTGCAAGTTGGAAATTTGTCAAGCCATATAAACGGCAAAAATGAGAGCCACAATCAAAACTAAGCCAAAATTGTTTCGAGACAAAATATGCATGGCAATTCAAAGCTCAGTGGAAGAGCAAGTTGAACCAAAAGAAATATTAAAGAAAACTATTTTGCAAGTAGAAGAAATATCCAACGAACTCTAAGTGCCTGGCCAGGTGACTCGTGTAGTTGTTTGAGCCAAACCTTATTGTCGTGGGAAAACCGTGCGAGAGTTTTACACGTACAGCCAAATTGTAGTCTTTATGTGCATTTTTGCCACCATTATGGAATCTTTTAGACACAGTTTGCGTGACGCTGCACGTCTTCGTAAGCTCCCCTTACAACTATTCCACCTAAAAGTTCACTTGCTTCCCTGATTCTCAAACTTGCCAAGCGTAATGGTTCGTACCTGGCACGTTGAGTTCCAAAATACTTCTACGCTTGCTAACTAACAATTGTAACTTTAATCTACTTTTGTATCCCTTTTACACATAAAAGGGTGCGAAATGTTTTTATTTTTGCTCACAATTCGCTACTGAGCTATTTTTTAACGTTTCACAACCTCACCTTGTTTTCGTCGTTCACTCAGCAGTATAATTTCTAGGCTATTCACAAGCTTGTGTATGAATAAATTCGAGTCTCGCTTCGCCCATGCGCTTTATTCGCACCACACCCATCCGCCACGGCGAACAAGCGATCCTCATAGTACAACATAGACACATATACAAATGTACATATACATATATCCATATATAGATCTACGGTTACATACCCTCACGCTTAGAGCGCTCGTAGCGTGATTATGCGCCCCACTTTGCTGATTACCTTTTGGCACCCCAGTCTTCCTGCGATCGTTTTCAGTTACGGCATGCATACTCAACTCATATACATAGGTACATACGAATATAGATATGTATGTATGTATCTACATACTTTGGAAAATTAATGTATTTGCGTGTCTATATACAAAATTGTCTCGCATGTTGCACCTCCTTCTTATCCTCCACCTCAGCGTACCCTTATTGTTTTACTCTTGGCCGTAGGAATAACAGCTAATGCCTGCAAAGCTTGCGATCGCCGTATTTCAGTTGTGTTGTAGCGTGGAAGAATCAGTGTGTAAAGCAATGCTCGACGTGTCTACTCGCTCTCAGCCAGCAACTAATATATTTCTACTCTTTCGAGTTGATGTTTGTATGTTGCTGTTATTGTATCCGTTATGCACTTGTTACGCTCCAGCGATTGTAGAGCCAGTAAAGCCCCTACCAGCTGTTGGTTGGAATATGTGCATGATTTATATATGTATGTACTTATATATAATTGTATAGTACATATATCTGTACGCCAGTGATGGCATTTTCTATAACATTTGAATTTCAAAATCATCTAGTTGGAGACTTTGTCAAGCAGTAAAAAAGTAAAGCGTTGAACTCCAAGACGACTGCACTATCTGCATATGACGTCTTGAAGCCAGCTTCTTCAACATTTTGAAGACGGCAGTGACAGATCAAACAGCTTATAAACACAGCTTCGTTGTTGCCGTACTAAAGCCTTTCACTTGAATGTAATTTGGATATTTTGTTCGAAGTGAAATTTTTTGTGCAAAAAATATGTAAATCAGTCAATTCATTTGTTTTAAATCATCAACTGGTAATACAAATGATATATCAGAGCTATTTTATACTTCTGTTGGTATTTCGTTCTTTAATAGTAATGATAAAAAAGCAGTTTACTGAAATCTTACTGAACAAATTCACGTACACAATTTGTTTGCGATGCTAACTTATCAGGAGACCGAAATCGTTTGCCTTATCTATTCTGAAAAAACGCAATCGACTTAATATTGATATGTTTTAGTGAAATATGAGACACAGGCTTTACAAGAAATTATTTATTTAATAGATATGGCTCCTGGTCTATCGTTTCTTCACACCCTTTTTTCAGCATTTATCTCCATATCTTAATGTCTCTTTCAATATTCCGCACAAGTGTGTTCATCTGCTTTCTTCACACATCTCCAACACTTGTTTTGATTAATTACGCAGCATTAGTTTTCGACTTAATGAGCCTCACGCACCAGTACTTCTCTAATGATCTTGAAAGTGTGTGTTTATTAATAATGAGTTTTGGTTTGTTGGGCAACGCCCCCTTAATGTTGTAGTGTATTAAAATATATTTTATCAAGTGCTAGAAGATAGGAACACTGATCAGTAGAAGTTCAAGTAAAGACACCGGTGGTCCAAGGCGCGTTTATTTGTATTGAAACTGCATGCAACTTCGAAATAAGATATACATGCATATGTATGTATCAGCAGTATAACTTTATGGATAATTTAATATATTGTATAGCGTAATTTAAAGAAAATTTTGAAATGGGATTTTCGTCAGCTGATCCAACTACACACACAATGTTAGTGAGGAATACTTCGGAAAATCAACAAATTGTTTCGAAAAAAGTCTCAATTTTTATCGAGAACTATGGAATTTTAGATCTTTACCGTTTTATTACGGTGTTACTGCCCTTAGCACGTGTTTTTCAAGAGACTGTTCTTAATTTTCTTGGTTGACGCACACGTCTAAACTCATCATAATCCCTAGAGCATAATTGATTTCTGACATGACAGCCTCGAATGGGATGGCGTAAGTACTCAAAGAACCTTGAATTCTCTAAGCTACAACTCAACTGCTGAATTTCGAATAGTAGATTCCCCACAATGCTAGCAACGACATTTATCTTACATTGTCCAAAAATCCGATATATTAAATCCCACTATAACACATAGCACACTCGATTACCTAACAAAATATTTCACTATATTAAGTACATTTTCGAAGAAGTTTCTACTCATATAATAAACTTCAAATCCTATACTCTATGGACTAACGTATGACCTTTGGATCATTTACCCTTCTATGTAACCCGAGATTACCCTTCTTGCATTGCAACCACATTCTGCTTGATAATTTCTTGGACTCATTCGAAAGGAAAAAAATCCCAACAACAACATTGAGTGAAGAGAATTACGATTGCCGCCCTTACGCAATACACCACAAAGCTACAGAGCTCAACAAAAAATGCAAGAAAAAAACAACTAAATTAACTCAAATCAAAAGAATTGCAATCAGGAGAAACCAACTCTTCGACGCTGTTGCTGCAATTTTAACCTGTTGCATACACACATGCATGCATACATACGTATATACATATGTACATACATGCGCACCTTTATGCAACCAAAGCAGAACTCGCCATTTCGGCACTTTGGACAGTCAATTTTTCCAGCGGCAAAAACGCTGAGGTAGCTGAAGTCAAACGAGGACACTGACGGCGGCAGCTCTGCCAACATTCGTCACAACAACAATGTTAGCGAGGAATAACGATCGCGGCAATACCATTGCATTATTGCCATATTTCGCAACGCACCCCAATCGAGCAAACCCCATGCATTTGCCATTAACGCTGCCGGCGCTGTTTTAGCCTTGTTCGTATTGAGGCGAACCGAGCAGCGCTGAGCTGAGCGCTAAACGCTGAGGCGGCAAATTTAATTGCATTTCATTGGAGCAGCGAGCGCACGAGTATTTGGCTAAGTGTTGGTGAAGTTTTGCTCAAGCGGAATGGAAGCCGAATGCATGCCTTCCGCTGCACTTTGCTACTTTTAACTTTGTCAACTGTCAGCGTGCGGTATGTGAATCAATGGAGCCCAAACGAAGTGGTTACGAAATCTTTTAGAATTCTTACAAAAACTTTAGCAAGAGCAGTCAGTACAATGTATAAATGTATGTATATATTTTGTAAGTAAGAAGTTTGGTTTCTGCAATTACTTATTGCATTCGAAGCGAAAAAGACAAAAATATGAATTAAATTTAACAACAACAATGTTTATACTTGTTGTCAAAGTGTCAAGTTGAGCATCGCTTCCATGTTAGCTCTGAGAGTATAGTAGTTTGCGAGTAAGAGCACAGGTGAGAGAGATTATGAACACTTGCAGGCATACATATATGTACATACATACATTGGTTAAATTTCACAATCTTTCAACCTTCTTCTTAAACGAAATGAAAATTTGTAATACGGTGGTTCCTATATGGGTACTATTTTATTATTCATTAATATTCTTTCGTAAATACATATGCCCAAAGTGTGTTATATACCCTTTTTAGTCATTAAAGTCAAAATTGATCATCACTTTTAACGTTATTGGACACTTAATAGACCAATCTACATCGGTCACCATTGCATTGCCCTTCTCGAAATACGAAATTTCATCATGGCTCATAGATGAATGCGGATAATTCAGTTCTAGAATCTTTTCGCCGCTTTTTTTTTACCCGAAATATGATTCGAGATATTTCCGCTGTCGGAATTTTTCATATTTAAACATTTTGTTTGTTTGCCGAGCAAGACGAATCATTACCAACCCAGAATTTTCATATTGAACTTTCTTAAATTCGAAATTTTCCAATAGTTCTTAATATCCGTACCTTAGTTCCACTTTTCAGTGCCTTAGAACACTGTAACTCTTCCTCTCTCTCTCTCTCTCTTTACATTCTCCAAGCTACATACATATATACAGAAGTAACAATAAAGCAAGTGGGGCTAATGTGTGCGAATTGTCTGTGCGAAATGTAAAGCTCCCACTGAATAACGCTCCCACTTGTGCTCACATGCGATTCGTGCGCGTCAGCGGTGTCGTCGACGTTGTCGTATTAATGTCGCCGACATGTAGTGGCAGCATACTCGTGCTGCACTGCATTACATTTCACTGCGATCCATTTATCCATCCATATTCGTGTCGCAACCCCAAGCAAGCAATCACTACCATCCGTGTGTGTTTGCCGCGAGCCCATTCTTATCCGTCCAACGCCCATGGCAAAACATCCAGCAGTACAATAACAAATATATTTATTAATTACTAACCAAAAAGGACTGAATTGTATTGTTGAATAATTTAGTGTAAATATTCATACATACAAAGTGAAGTATTAAAATAAAAATAATATAAAAAGTAATAATATAAAAGTGATAATTGTTTATGAAAAAGACCAACAACTTAAAGAACGGCTGTATATGTATATTTTGTAATTTTCCTTCAACACGTGTTGTGTAATCTGCTGTGCAAATGTATCCGTGAGTGTGTCCCTTCACTACGGTTCTTTACTCAAACCAAAAGTTACAACACAGTTATAGGATAGTGTTGTGGTACATTCACCTACACATTTTCCACTTACCTACGAACTTCACAAATATAGATGCCAACAATAGATGTGGTTGTTGTAATCGCAGTGGGCAGCGTCTCTGACCGACCGGGGACTCCATCAGCCAATTAACAGCGTTAGTAAGAGTGTAGCTAGTCATATGCCAGTTACCCGAGCAAACAAACAAACACCACACACACACACACATTGCAACAAGCACCAACACGAAAGCCAATAAAGAAAATCGGCAAACCAAGGTGTCCAACCAAGACTCGCTAGGCGCTCACTACCGGCACAATTCGAAATCGTCGCTGCAGCAGCAACCGACCACTGCGGTGGCAGGGACACACATTCATCAGCCAAGTGCGCCCCGATTGGTACGGATTCACTCGTATCCTCAGCTAGTTGTCAGTACTGTTTCACGGTTGTGCTGCGGTGGTTTCTATTCTCTTGACTGTTTCGAAAGCTACAAGCTTTGATTCTTCCGTTTCATTTTATGCTTAAGTTGTTTTGCTTAAGGATGCTTTTTAAAACATTTATTTGCATATTTATTACAAGTTTTGTGTTGTTAAATTAAGAGCGAATCGTCCACGTATACCCCATACAAAAAAAAACAAACAGCAAATAATTTGATAAAATTAAGTGTTACCGCTTGGAAAAAAACTGTGAATAAGTGTAAAAACGTGAAGGAAACTGAGAAATTAAATACAAATACAAAGGTATTATTGTATATACTTATGTACTTTGAGCTATGTGCAAATAAAATTTATTCCGAGTTAAATGAGCGCCGGTCGTGCAATTAAATAAGTTATGAAAAAGAACAACACACAAATTAGCGTTTAGCCCGTAAAAAATAAGATTCCGTAACGCATTGGAAAGAAACTGTAATGAAATTTACATGCATGTGTAATTGTTGTGTACAAGCCATAGAAATTAAGTCACTAAAATACTAGACAAGAATTGTAATAGAACTAACTGTATTTATTTCACAAGCAGTTTTTTTTTAATGGAGAAAAGTTTAAATAAATCATAAGATAAATTTACTTAATATTTGCAAAACAAAAAGTTTAAAAAACTAACTTAAAGGAAACTATTTGGTACTTTTCAAAAATAATGAAATAATATAACCAAAAGGCGCTATTACAAAAATTGGAAAAATAGAAAGCTTGGAACACAATTAAATTACATACATACGTTTCAAAATTCATGCCATATGCTAAAAACTTCTTCACCTCTGACAGGACTGAGTGCAATTATAATATCCGTAACAAGGTAAGAAAAATTGAAAAACAATGTTATAAAACAAAATTTTTTTATAAATTATAATAAATATACATAAGTATATACATATATACATAAATTATAATAATTTTAAAAAATGTTAACTAATCACGAGAGATTTTCGGAAAAATTATATACAATAATAATTTTTACAGCCTTGTTCAATCAGACACTACTATTTTTACGAATATCCAAAACTTTAATTGAGCCTCTTTTAATCTTGTCAGTTAAATTGTGGACTTGAATGTATGACATTTTATTAAAAAACTATCTTTAGCTAACTTTTAATCGATCAGTTTTAATGGCCCGATCTAAACACATTGTTTGGAGATTGTAGCGTTGCCTTGGGCAACACTCTGTGCTAAATTTTCTGAAGATATCTTGTCCAAAAAAAGTTTTACTTACAAGAAATTGATTCCGATCGTTCAGTTTTTATATCAGATATATGCTATAGTCGTCCGACATCTGAGGAACCGTCGAGAGTATCCTGAGGACAACCCTTTCGAACCCATAGCTTATGGCTCCTTTGGTTTTGCTGAGAACACCGACGGACTGTGCATTTAACAGAATCAGCACTTGCCGATATGGTTCCTCGGTTCTCTCCAGCCTTATTACCCTCCAGTCATGCGTGGTTTGTAACGGGTTGGAGTATCTGAAGATTTACTCAATCTCACTCGGAGAGAAAAATGAAGATTCAGTTGACAGCCAAACGCGAGGTGAAACGGAAGGTCCGCTTTGTCCACAGCTTCTAACCTGGCTCCCTTTTAAACCTCGCCTTAGGACAGCCGATGGCTCATTGGCACACCTAATGAACGTTGGAAGCCCATGGTGCTATCCAGTACTCTCACGCCTTCGAGGTGGCCCAGGGTTTCCTCTAACTACCTTTAGAAAAACTGAGGAGATAGCCGCCGCCACACTCTTCCATTTATCGCTGGAAATGGCACCATCCGCCCTGCTGCGGTTGAACACGCCTAGCTCTATTGAGCCAGCGTTTTTAACAATTTTGCTAAAGGTTGGCGCAGCCTCCGTTCGCAGATGGTGGCATTCCACTCATGCGACCTTTGTCGCTTGACCACGGGCTTAGTTCCGGTTACGTCCGGTCTTGCTCTAAAGTCTTCGCTCTCAGCACCCTTCTGGCCCACTCGAGTATATTAGCATGCTGCTCAGACACCTGACCAGCATTCGTTGCCCCATTTTGGCTGTCAAGCGGCGGTCTACCTTCAGCTTGCCAGCTGTCGCTGTCCTTCTTCTTCTACCCCTTGTAGAACCCTTCATGAGTCTACCAGAGGTTCCTTTGCTAATGCTGGCGATTACACCGCGTATGAAGGTTCTACCCACGTCGGTTGCCGACCGTCTTCCCCCATCCTACTACTCGTAGAGTAGCCTGTTTCTCTTTTAAAACGCATTAGAACTAAGAAAAATCTTGCTTAACCTAAATCTTAAAAAACTAGGTTCTATGACATTGGCATATGCCTTCCGACATCAAAGGCAACAAATAATAATACTTTATGTCATTATTACTAGGGTTACTACTGTCAACAGAGCATCACCATTGTGACAATCAAGAATAGGCAATAGTGGCAACATCTGTGTAAGGTTACAGCGCCAAAGAAAGCCGCAATTGCATCTATCAACAACATATCAAATAAGAACTAAGTTTGTGCACTTTTATGCCTTTTTCTAAATTTCACAATTCTGTTTTGGTCGTTTGATGGGTGCGCTTTAGCGGCTGTTCATAAAGTTTAACCCCAAGAACAGAGGGTGGAGACAATTGAAAATCATCGTTGAAGCATAACAGAAATAATAACAACAACAATAACAACAACAATAACACAAATGCAACGCAAAACAGGCACAACGACAACACGCTCGTACATACAAAGACATAGATAATAAAACCGATATATACATAGTTACATATATAATAAAATATTGAAAAATCCATCTGTATGTATGTACATACATACATACGTATTACATACATGTATGTACAAATGTATTTCAGCATGACGAATGAAATCTCGCCCACAAACAGCTTGCACGACATTGCGTCGCCTTGTCGCCGCTTGCAAGCTGCTGGATCTTATCTAACCCAGGCTGTGTTGGACAATAGTTGTCTTCCAAAAGCTCTCGATCGTAGTGTTAATACTTATGTATACATATGTACATAGACATGTAAGGTGTCTGTGTATCGGATTGCATCGTTATGCGGAAAATGAAGCCACATCTGGTTTGTCTACGCTTTGAAAAACAGATAAATTCGCTGCTGACGTTTGAGATGCATAGATTGGGAGCTGTGTTCAGTGTGAGAGCTCAATGAAGTCTGGCTCATTCAAATGCGCTTCTTTTTGCCTAGTATATATGTACATATTTAGCTAAATATTGTTAGTTTGCACACTTATGTATGTACATATGTATGTATTTTGAAGAATAAGGGTCTATAGATTTCCTGGGCGAGCTCAATATAGACTTTCGAAGCATAATTTTAATACGACAGACGTAAAGAACATACGGTGGATAAAAGCATAGACATTGAGGATATGCGCACCCTTTTAAAAGCGGGTATATAAAGTCCGGGGAATTAAGACAAATTTCAAGATTATTTAACAAACATCCATCCATAAAGTCCGCTCTGAATCTTTATACACTTTTACCCTACATATATTAAGTTTCGTATGAAGTCTTATTAAATAAAATAAGCGTCGGAGACTCTATCATCCTGACGAGTTGAGTCGATTACGACAAACTAAGCCCTAATTTACAAAATCAAGTTATTTTATGCATATGATCAATCCTCAATACTTTTGTGACTATATAATATGTACGTATATTACAACAAGACAAGAACTCGTCTGTAAGAACAAAATTAAAATAAAGATCAACATTTTTCACAAACGAAGTCGCTTCCGTAAATTTTCGCTTTTTTTGTGTATTTTTTCTTTACACAGAAAAAATGACTTTGCCACCTGTTGCGAAAAAGGTTCATAAAATCACTGACATATTAAAACAATAATTTGCAATCCGGTTAAAAATATAAATCGCCGACTAAGTATTCTTTTAGTTTTTGCTTTAGTTGCATTTTCTTAAAACAATTTATTTTCTTATTGTTCCACGTTTAACCCACTTCTCATCGCGCTGCGTAGAGTTCGCAACAAATAAAACACTTAACAAAAAAAAAATCGGAAACAAACACGACAAATAATAATTAATAATTACAAACTGGTTTAGTGGCCAACTTGCTTAACTTATGATTGCAAAAATACGAAAACAAAATAGTGTTGTTAGATAAAATTTGCATTTTTCTTATAGCCTTTTTAATTTTTTGTTGTTATGGCGCGTATTTTTAGGCTTCAATTTGCCACGAAGTATTGCCAGATTCAATTAAATTTAAACATGAATCCAGATTTAGAAAAAAGAAAAATGTGTCAAAAATATCATCAATTGTTATACTTTCTAACCGACCTTTTTAAATTTTGCATAGACTTATGTATGTATTTCTGTTAGTTATCTTATCAATTTTATTGTTTACTCAAAACTTGCAATTAAATTGCAACTCCGCTCAAAATACATTTAATTTAATCTCCTCTGAATCTCTATTCTTGGAATTTTTCCACATAGTACACATATGTACATACATATAACTATTTTTTATCTAATAGTTTCTAATATGTTGCAACTATACATATAAGCCTTAGAACCCACTGTTACGAAGACGTTAAAAAAAATTTTAACTACTTGTACTCTATAACTAATGAATAGCCTAACCTTATGCCAGATAATAGCAGCGGAAGGCTACCCGCTATCTTCACTCATCGATTACGTCATCGAATTCGAGAACCGCACGACAACCTCAAACCATCAAATACTTTTATCTTGAAGATAGCTTGCTTAGAAGCCTCGCATAACGGTAATACTGCTCACACGTTTGTGCCTTGTGCTCTTAAGTAAATGTGGTTAAAAATCGATAAACAGAGTCGATCGCTTTGCTCACTTGGTGAAGAGCGATCATGAGCATAAACACATTAGCACTTGCACTAATTGCTAGGAGAAAAGTATGAGTGAAATTGCAAATATACACATACATACATACATATATACATATGTAGTTATGTGCTTTCAAAACAATCAGGCATGTGCGGAAGCCATTTACATATAGTATTAATAAAAGTGGACGACAAGAGAACTGAGCGCGCCAATAGCAATTATAATTCATTCACGCTCTTCGCTGTGTGCCTCTTGAAAATATCTTCGTATTAGATATTAGTTAAGATTTTTATTCAAGCATACTTCTATACTAAATAGCAACGTTATAACTGTGAGTGAGAAATAAACAATTATTTATGCCTACCTTTTTTGTTGACAAAACCAAACTTAAATGAAATCCAATGCAAATTACTGAATGACAACTGAAAAGCAAGAAAACAATAAGAGAAAAGAAAATAAACATTTTTGTGAATGAGTAATTGCATAGCAGATTTTTAGAAAAAACGACGAAAACTTCGTATGCTATACTGGATTATCGAATAAACCCATTAACAGTATAGGAGGCTGGACCAACGATGCGAACTCGGCTCAGCATACGTTATTAAAAAACCGACCAATCTTTAGTTCTTAAAAGCGACATAAACGGTTAAGAATAAACTTAAATTAATGCAGTTTTAAGACAATTTTTTTAGTTATTTACCTTTTCAAAGCATGAAAATTTACATCCTATTTTTATGATTTACTGAAGCTATTTAAATATTCACCATATCTTTATCATATATGTAAATATACCCCCGGTTTTTCAATAGGGACACTAAAAAAAATAGACCAAAAATTTAAAATTTCTGTTCAGTAAGGTTTGGCATTTCATCATGGAAGATATACGATCCAACAACGAGTCGAAATTATTAATATTTACTACCGAAATTCGGAGTCAATGGCCGCAACTTTGGGAGCGCTATGTTTAATTTATGGTCGTCATAAAAGTCCTGCCAGAGGATGGTGGAAAAATTTGAATCCACAGGCACAGTACAAAATGTTCCCGTGCCAGTGAGACAAAGAAGTGCCCGTAGTGTCGAGAGTATTGCTGCCGCTAGCTAGCTAGAAGGATCCAAATCAGTCTTGAGCATCTCTGTGACGTCGTTGTGGCGAATTTTGCTAAAAGATCTTGGCCTAAATCCTTTCAAAACCAAATTGACGAAAGAACTGAAGCCGCTTGACCACCAGGATCGAACTTATGTTCGTGCCTTATGTTCGTGAATTGGACGGAGCAACAACTTGAAAATGATCCGCATTTTCATTGAAAAATCATCTTCAGCTATGAGGCTCATTTGTAGTTGAAAGGCTTCGTCAATAAGCAAAATATGCATTATTAGTCGGGCAGCAATCCACACGTACTTCTTTAGTCACTTTTGTATGCCGAAAAAATTACGGTTTGGTGTGGTTTATGGGCCAGCGGCGTCATTGGGCCGTACTTCTTCTGTGATGATCTAGACCGACACGTTACTGTGAATGGGAATCGCCACCGCTCAATAATAACCGAATATTTTTGGCGCGCATTGGATGGTATGGACTCGGACAATATGTGGTTCCCACAGTACGGCACCACAATCCACACAGTTACATTCACTGATGTATTGAAAACCAAGTTTGGTGAACGTGTTATCTCACGAAATGGCCCAGTCAATTGGTCGCCTCGGTCGTGCGATTTGACGCCGTTAGAATATTTCCTATGAGGTTACGTCTAGTCTGTAGTCTATGTCAACAAGCCATCGACGATTGATGAACTTTGTACGAATATCGAACGTGAAATTGAAGTAAAATCGGCCGATTTATGCTTGAAAATCATCGAAAATTAGGTTCAATGTCTGGACTTTTGGAAGCGTATCCGTGGTGGTCATGATAAAGAAATCGAGTTCCATACATAATGGAATCGAAAGTACTTTCACGGCAGTAAAGAATTTCATTGATATCCTACACCGTTTATGTTTTATTTAAAAAAAAAACGCTCTTATTGAAAAACTGATAACGTACTTATGTACATATGTACATATCTACATACTCGTATCACCATAAGATGACTCGTACATTTGCTACACTTTCAATCCGAAATGCATAAACACATAACAGTACATAGTGAAAGGTATTAACAAAATTTTAATGCCGAAATTCCTTGGCTTTGCGGTAATTTTCATTATTATTTACAATAGTCATTGGCCACTAGCCAGGCATTGGGCTCAATGATTTCAAGAAAAGTTGTGATTTAACTTTTACTGACTTTCTGATTGACGGACAGACTGGCAAACTGGTAAACTGCGTGTATTGAGCTATCCGTCAAGTGAATATATAATATACATATATGTATGTGTGTACACATACATATGTATGTATATAGCCATACTTTGCTGGTCGTGATAAGCAGACGGGAAGTCACAAATACTACAGTATTTACGCATGCGCATAAACACTTGCAAACTCATATTTATGAGCAGTCAGCAAACTAGCCGGCCAATTGCTAGCTGTTAACTGTTCGGCAGCTCGCTTTCTTCACCGAGACACACAACTCCTCTGCGCATGCGCCACATTGTCGTTGGCGCGTGCAACACACATAATCAGTTGTTAAGAAATCTACATACGCACAAAAGTACATACATACATATACATATACCTACTACACACATTGAAAGCTCAAATGAAACCAAGAAACGGTTTTTCAAAAACAATAGAGATGGTATTATTTATGAAAGGCGGAGAGGAGTATTCTTGAATATGTGTGAAAGAGACAAGTAATTCACAAAACTTGACTATGGAATGTGTGAGTAAAAGCAATTTACATAATAGTATAACTATTCGATAAAAGTATTATTCAATCGGAATCTCTTACCTTTAAATATTTTTTGAAGTTTGGGAGGACAACCTTTTAAGATATCTGAATTTGAAGAACAAGCTTTAAATTTTTAAATTGTAATGTGTGAGATTTATTCTACTTTTTTCTAGGTAACCAGACTTGAACCAACACTGATATGACCTTTCTTTGATTCTGATGTACTTTTCTACATAAATACATCCTTAAGTTACGATATTTGCAATGAAACACTGCAAAAAACTCGTAAAGCTTCGGTATAGCCATAGACAAAACCATTTTTAAAGTGGACAATTTGTTGTGTCTACTGTCGCGGAAAATGATAAAAATTCAGCAATTTGGTCAGAAAAAAGTATAAATTGAATTGTTTTTTTCCCGATACCAAGACGGCGAGTTCTTCAGAATTATATAGCGATAAAAATTATTATGCGAACCTATCGAATCTCTCAGTTTACTGCTCATGCATTGATAGCGCGTGAGTTCAACACACTATATTTATTCATCATTCTCTTTTTTTTTGCGTTGGATATTTGGCAGTCGTGTTTTTTTCTCAAATACAACATCTTCCTTTGCTTTTCCAGCAAATTTCATCCAGTCAGCCATAAGTTAGTCACTTATTTAGGGGCGTTTTCTCATTGTCTGATTAAGTAAACTATCAGCTAAGTTCTGGTTAACTTTACCAAGATTCCTTCTTACGGTAAAGAACCTTGTATAACCAGAACTTAACTGACAAATGGCTGCCAACCAGACATTGAGAAAACAGACCTCAGACGATTTATCTGCCGCTGTTGTCACTTGTTGATGGAAACATATTTTTTTTTAATAATTGTATTTTATGTTACGCTCACTTATCAGCAGCGTCACGTCCTCTACTTTAAGTCATACTTCCCGCGTATTGCGCCATCGAGCTTTTCGTACTATTTATTCCTACCTGCTTGTTAAACGAACGTCCTAACTTGCGTACCTCCTCCCGCGCTCAGCAAAACTCACCTTTCTTGCAATCAGTCAACTTTCCACACACTCTTACGGAGTGTGCGTGCCATCGTCTACGTCGTCAACATTCTCTACTTTTATCTCTTACTCGCATTTTCTTAACAAAATATAAGTTGGTCAGTGACCTTTTTTGCTTCATTTCTTCACAACAACAGCGCAGCGCATACGCTTCTGCCTTCAGCAATGTAGCGGCGCGACGTGTTGTCTCCACATTTTGTGTGCGTTCCACTTTTTATGCATGTGTGTTGTTGCCACCTTGTCGCCTTCCATGCGCTCTACACTACCGGTACTTACTACTAATTTTCTTGCCTGTTTACAATTCTTACATACATTCACTTCTTTGTTGTTGGGCTATTTTTGTATATGTTTGCACAGTTTGGCCTTTTGTAGATTGTGTTTTTGTTATGTACATATGTACATACATTGTTGTTGTTTCTTTGTCGTGATTATAATTCTTGCAGTGTGATTTTTGACGAAAGAATTATCTTTTACCCGTTACCCCATTGCGGAATCCTTAAGTGTGCTGTTGTCATCTACGATCTGTCGACAGCTTTTGAAGAACTGGTGAAAGCGCGTTGGGTTTTTACACACATATACGCAAACGCACGCAAGTGTTGACAGCAAGCAGAACCGCAAATTACATATGTGCGTCGTCCACAATCGGAATGGTTACAGATTGGCACAATTTGATTACGCGGGTTAAGGACTAGCAATTATATACAAAAAAAGAATGTAAAGAACAGTATGAGGTAATGTGTTAGCGAGCACTCATTTTGTATTATATATAGCGCATGAGTAAGAAAGAATTTATGGGAAATGTTGACTCTTGTGACCTTTAGATATATATATGTACATATGTACATATTTTGTTTCGCGAAAAAATTTTATGTTTTTAAAAAACTTTGCTTAGATCAGCGTTGAAGTCTTAATTCTTTGATCCATATGGAATGAGTCAAACAGCTGACTGCCACCTTTTCTACCGCTAGGAATCTGCTGAGAGACTTACCTTTAGATTTGGTATGCCTAAGCTGTGCATCCATGAAGTGGAATCCCCTTCTTTGACTTTTTATTAGTTTCTGGAGTATTCTGATGAGTCTCCCTTAAAATATATAAAGTCATATAACTGAATATTACCGATGTATGTATTTATCACCGTTACCTATAGCTTGCGAGCTTATATTATAATATCTGTGTTATAAGTGTACACTAAATTCGAATTATTTTTGGTATCTAAAAGTTTAATCAATGAAGGTTAAGCATAATTCTTTAGGACGCTATCAGAACTTTTTTTCTTCTTATGAAGACGGATCATAAAATCATAGCCAAAAAAAAAACACAAAAGAATTAAAGTAAAGATTCATCTATGTGATTCTTCTAGCTCTTTAACCTGTCTGAAAAGTACCGTTTCTGAAGGTCAACAAAACAAGTTCGCCTAAAGCCACCTAAGTATTTGGCCGTGGCGACGGTGACGGGATGACCCAATATGTGTGCAGTCATGGCATAAAAATATTTTCTCCTTTCCCAAATGGGGCCAAGCTCATCTCCAGGCAGTCGAACATCAACCTTCCGGTCGTCGATTTTCGCCTTATTCAAAATAGGTTCACCTGGTAAAATCATCTGATTCGACTGCTTCAATTAGGTTAGATTAGGTTAGGTTAAACAGTACAGTCTCTTCTATCGAGTGCCAATAGGAATATTGTGTGCTCTCGATCTACCGTTTTGCACATAATTTTTGCAGTATTACACCCAGGTAGCTCGTTCCATCGTGTTTTGATTTTCTTTACCATGCTTCTGTCGAGATCGTAGAAATAGAAGAGAAGTTGCTTACTTCTGGCAAAACTTTCCACAGCGGCCTGCTTTCCAAGATCAAGATTGTGACCGATAAGCGGTACGAGATTACTGCTTTGATTGCTGATTGGCTGTCTACGTAGATGTTGACTCTGGAGTTGCCTGCAGGTGTATTAGAAGCCAGCTCCGCTGCTTTCGCAATAGCAAACACCTCAACTTAAAAATACTGCAGTGGTGCGGCAGCTTGAAGGTTGCCTTATGCCTAACTCTGGATATCCTCCATTTTCGAGCCATCAGTATAGAATGTTGCGCGTAGCTAACATACCTTTACGCCAGCCTTATTTTCCTGTGTTTACTTTGAATCTTCTTTCCCAATTGAAAAGTGGGGTCATGTAGTCGGTGTTTACCCAACCGCCATTATCCATTGAGCTAAGCCCGAAGGTTCTATATGTAAAGTGCCATGCAGGTTTATTACCAGTTCAAGAATTGCCGTTGGAGTTGTTCTTAAAGCTCCCGTTATGCACAGCACAGCGAGTCTCTGAACTGCTCCATTTAATCCTTGTTTATCGACGGCCAAAAAGCGAAGCAGAAAGTGCTCCGAATTGCGTAATCGACTAGGCTAAGTACTCATCGAACCGTTCTTGCTACTGAGTCATGATTATATATTATTTTCATGTTGCGCAGCCATTCTTTCATCATACATAACTCCTGGAAGAGCTTTCGGTGTAAATGAACCTTTAACAGATTACTGCTGGAAACTAAATGTAGTTCCGGTATTCTGCACAGGTTATTGATTTTTAAATCACACACATACAAATACATGAAGAATCGTATGACCCTAATAGCCGCATGAGCCAATAAGGATTTGTGCAGTTTTTGCACTTCGTTTTTTTTCTGTTCAATATGGAAGCACCTGAATTGGATTTTCTAGTTGAGTCAATAGAAACAACAGCTTCGCGGCTTCCTTCTTAAGTATATCGTACATATGTATGTGTGTATATGTACATATGTTGGTTAATATGTACTGTATGTGGATGTACGGTTGCAGCAAACGCCTTTTTGCACTTAAGCCTTCCGCAGGCAACCGCACCGACGCCATCGTGTGGCATCCACAAGATGATGCACTTAATTCAATTAGCGCTGCATACGTATGCGTCAAGGCATGTGGCATGGTTTTGTGAGGCACACAAACGACTGGCTGCTCAACCGTCAGCGGCAAAGGCCGACAGGCCAAAAAGGCAGAGAATAGTGCAAACAGCCAAAGCTCAATGTCTCAATGAGTGTGCCGTGACCACCGTGCTGGTAGGAATGCCAATATGGGTGGGTGTATTTGTGACTCTATAATAAGCATATGCAAAAATATGTACATATGTGTATGTATGTTCGGCGCGCAGTGACACGTAAAAGGCATAGAAAAGCAGCAAGAATGGAAATTGCCACTTCCTATTTACAAACTTATAGAATAACGTATGTTTGCATGAATGTGCTTGCCGACTCAAGGCACATGTGTATATGTGTGTGTGCTATAGTTGCATGCAAAATTCCCTCTGTTGTAGGCCATTCTATGGTCGGATGCGCTGATAAAGGCGACCGCCACAGCACAGGAAAAAGGCTGAATGTAATGTCATTACGTTCTGTTATGTGCGCGCTGAGATAAGTGTGACTTTATTTAACACAAGTGTTTACATACATTGGTATATGTACATACATATACATACATAATGTTCTTATCTACCAGAAATATAATTGCACAGAAATATCTAATTTTTGCACATGCATATAACTTGTATAAATAAAGCGGGTCGATTCTTTTTTTAAATCGCGTATGCGGGAAATGCTCTACTGATCATTCTGGACAACTTTGCCTAAGAGACTATGGGTCTAAAACCCATTTCGAGGCAGCGATTTTTAGTGCGATCTTGTGAATTCCAAAAAACAGTGGCCGTCATCATTCCAAACGATAGGACAGTTTTCTCCTTCTTTGGAGCTGGATCGCTGGATCAAGTCCACTTTCGATTCTTACTTAGTCTCTAGTGTACATCAGTATAATCACAGGTCAAGGCGTCAAATACTGATGTGAAGTAGACACACAGACGCCCCGGTTTCTGTAATGGACAAATGCAAAACTCGGAGTACAGGCAGCTTTCCCTTGTTCAGTATTGCTTGCAGTATACAGGGTTTATCCGGAAAGTAATAGGACTGAGTCGACTTAAAAAATGTATTGCATCAATCGTTACAATTCTTTAGAAACTTCAAAATAGGCTCCTTCTGCGTCAGTGCAACGCTGCCAGCGCCATTTCCAAGCATAGAAGGCACCATGGAAGTCACTCTCCGGAATAGCATTGAGAGCTGAGATGCATGCTGCTTGCCACATTTGGGCTGTAGAGCAGCTGAGGAAGCATTGGGATGCCGTCCTTGGTTAGGTAGCTGTTCACAAGAAAGGCGGTGTGAGCCGGGGCGTTGTCGTGGTACAACTTCCAATCGGCTGCGAGGTCTTGTCGACCCGATTAACCCTTCGTTTGAGTCTCTTGAGGACTTCCACGTAAAACTTGGCGTTGACGGTTTGTCCAGGAGGAACAAATTCATGGAATAGAGGGCTAGGAACGCCCTCTACCGAATGCAGTCGGCGCGCACACGCTCCGAGGTACATTCGCGGTGGAAGAAAATCAGTCCTTTTACTTTCAGGACAAACCCTGTATGATCATCGCGATCTTTTGAATATATATTGTCTCAGCTATCTCGCACAAGTTCAATCTATGGTCTTTTGTCACTAAATCCTTTCTGGCGGTCTTTTCGAGGGACCAAGGCGTGGTTCACTAAAAGATTGAATACGAATTTTTTGGTTCATTTTTAGAGGTTCTTGGGTGTGGCAATTTATTTTATTTTTATTTTTTTTTTGAAACCCTAAACCCACTATAAATAGTAAAGAAATCTAGATTAATCCTCTAACAAAGGTTATATGTATATATGTTTGTACATACATACAAATATAGTAACTCGCAGAGCAATGATTGTCGAACACGTCGAATCCATATACTTATCTTTACGTAAAACTCTCACCAAATTTGCTCGTCGTATACACAAACAACACAACCTATGCGCGCCCTGCAACAAGGCAGAGGGAAAAAGCCAACGAAAAAGGCAACAACAACAACCGCTAGCGTTTATTTGCTTGCCCACAATTAATCCTCCCAAAGAGGATTTCTATTCGCTTTTTTGCACACGGCACCAATAAGCTAATTGTATGTAAATTGACTAAGCGGAAAAAGCACACGAGTGCAGGGACAACAACAACCACAAACAACAAAGTATTCGAGCGACGATAACAACAGCCTTTTGAAAGCATGCACACACATACATACAATGTAAGTATGTAGAAGACAACAAGAATGCCAGCAGCTAGCGAATGCTACGAAAATTTATACAACTACAAATGCATGCACACATACACATATGCTTACTTATGCATACATAAATATATGTGTATGCACATGCACGCAACACTCATGAATAAATAGCGTTCAAGGAGAATGCAGGAAAGTCACCTCGAAATAAATTTTCTACTATACAGAAAGGCAAATAACAACAACAATGAGGGCGGCAAAACAAAAAAATTGAAAAAAGAGTAAAAGCCCCAATGAAGGCATCAAAATATCTACATGTACATATGTGTATGTGTATATGTTCAACGAAGAGAAGGCGCAAACAGGCACTGCCACAGGCCGACCGCCGCCTGGTGAAGAGGACGAAGTGTTTATGCTGGTGAAAGTGGCGAGCATGATGAAGCAAAGAGAGGAGCGTGGGAGGCAAATTGGGGAGGTTTGTTGCTTTTTCGATTATAGCTATGCGGGCAGGTAATGGTGATAAGCACTATAAGTATAGAGAATTGTGCGAAAAGGAGGACATCGTATGGAGGGAAAATGGCGATGAATTTCTACGAAGAGATCGCAGGAAATACATACTTTCGTATTCGCTGCAAGGCAACAGCGAGAGCAAGCATGAGACGAGCAAATAGCGAACTGCTGGCACATCAAACTTATCAAGAAAGAAGCCAACGGACTATGGAATGAAATTCTACAGAATTGTATGAATAAATGTACACACATAGATACATATATGCCGACTTTCAAATTTGTTGAAGAGGATCACCCGGTTTTATATTAGGTCTCTGTCGTTTTCAGTTATTGATTTATAGCGCTTTAAGTATTTTTAACAGTACCGTTATTTTTATAAAATGTATTTGCTTATATTCAAATTTAAGTGGAAAACTAAGGTAGTAAAGAATAAATATTGCGCCCACTCTGCGAAACAGAAGGAGTGTATCACAGAAAGACACTCACTTTTGATATACATACATATGTACATACACATATACAACACATACTTTCACATGCCTTAAGTGACACGGGAGAGGATTTGCGCCCCATCAACGAAATGGGTGGTATTGGCGGTCAAGAGAAAAGCTTGTGTAACTCTCTCTCGGCACGATCCTCGCTCGGTTGGCAAACGCGCCTGGTAATCGTCGTTCACTTTATTGCTTGCAATTCCTTATTCGTGCTGTGCACTCGAGTGGTCACATGGTTTCTCAAGCAGTTCCAAAAGAAGGAAAGGCAAGTCAATAAAGATACAGTTAAGTGAGAGAAGCAAAAAAAAAACAAAAAGAATGGGTGGGGTGACTGGATATGCAATAAAGATCCGCGTTCGCTGTTTCTGCATCAGACGATTGTTTGAAGAGCAGGAAGCATTAAGTTGAGTATGTGCACTTATGAATGTGTATACATATATACATATGTATGTATGTACGCGAGGGTGTGTGTGGTTAAGTGTGGATGTACTGCTGATATATTATATACATATGTATACGGAATTTCAGCGTTCACTCGAGTATCATTCAACAGGATGATGTCGATAGTGCGCTGAGGAAGTCACAATGTGAATGTAAATGCGAACAGCTGTGCCGACGAGAGGAATTTCAAATAAACTTGGTGGACGTGGTATGCGTGCGTATAAATATAGAAGGTGTAGGCGCAGAATGTGATGATTGTGAGATGCGTATGTACATTCAAAAGCAAATATGAATGCGTTACATTGTTTGTTGTTCTCAGCTAGAGGATTGTCGATCGGTGTTAGTTGTTCGTCCGTTGTCTGCACGGATCTAGGTCATCGCTTAAAAATAAAAATATTGTATATGTATGATTTTACACATTTGTATGTACATACATTTATTCATACACACATACATATGTATATATCGCATTTAAATTCATGTATGTATGTAAATTAGTCACAAGTCCAATTTTATAAGGAGCCACAATTGATTGTTGTTGAGATTAAATTCATCTTAATTATTTAAATGAGCTTTCTGTGACACGTCGGATGTTTTCTTTCATTTACTTTTTAGATAGTCTTTAAAATTACGTAGACGACACATGAGGCCTGTTTGTTGTCCGAAATACGCTCCTTTATTTTGTACTATGTCTGCAGTTCCAAACTAGTACTCAGTTGCACCAAATCCAATAGTTGACAATATATGAATGTGAAATTTATCCAGTGACCGACCCTATCATTTTTCTATTTGGTGCTCTAATGTTGCTTCAGTGAGGATTTCTTTAAAGAGTGTAAGCTTTCAGAGGCAATATAAGTATGTACATGAGTGACTTGAGAGAGTTGGTAGGTGTAAATCTGTACCATTCATATTTATCGTATGATTTTATAAAATATCTCATCTAAGCATTAATTATATTCAACTTTCTTAATACACCCTTAAAGGTATTCACCCAAAAACTTCACTTCCCAACCACCGTTTATCAACAAGCCAATAGGAAACCAAGTAATTCGGCAAATCAGAACGACCACCCCAAAAAGCCTTAAGATATAAAGCAACAGCGAAATATGGGAAATATAAGTAATACGCAAACTACACTGAGCTTCACAGACATATGTACCTACATATGTACATAAGTAGCAGTGCCAATCAAAACCAGGCAACACGCGATTGCGCTGTAAGGCCGAAACTTAGGAAGTACGTACTATGTATGTACAAGTATGTGTGTTTGTCCTTAATTAAGCATATACATATGTACATATCTTGCCTAGCGCGCACTTCATTAACGTCTCGGAAAATCTTATACATTTTCTTCAACAAAATAATAGTTGAGAAAGTTTTCATGATAAGCCTTTTTAGCACACATGAGTGCTAATGAGTGTAGCAGATACATACATACATAGGTATGTACATATGATATGTACCATGCGCATAACAACCCCATATATAGTTGCGCTCTAAATTGTCTTTTCCAATTGAAAAATTCAATTAGAGCAAAGTTCATTTCATTTCGGATAAATACATTTAATAGACATTTTTTAGTAAATAATTCGGAATGACTTTTAAGGCTGTTGGACACTAAATACTTTATTCGTATAGGGGATGTAAACTCAGGATCAAATTTGACCCGGACTGGTCCCTTTAAATTGCGCGCGCAAAACAAATTAATAAAGATGTTTTTGCTAGATTTATTATGTTTTTTATTTAAGTTCCTGTGAAGTTTGGTCTCCATATGTCAATATATACGCAAAAGATTTGTCTGGCGAAATTTACCATAGAAAATAAGATTGCAGAACGAGTTTGCTTAAAATTGTGTGTTTTCAATCAAATCACGGCTATGTTGTTGTTGAAGAAGTCTTTTTGCGTGGGCCAAAACATTTAGTGAAGGCTTAAATGTACCAGTCCGGGTCAAATTCGATCTTTAGCTTATATACATACATATGTAGGTAATCTATAGAAGAATTATGTTGTATACACTGGTGATCTTAATGGATTACATGGGTTTCAAGGCTGCAAAAAAAATTATAATAATTATTATATTTATTATAAATTCTCAAGTGAATCGTGTAATAGTTTCTGAGATACAGCCTTGAAAAGTTGCGCGCTCCAGACCAGGTATACAGTCACTAAAACTTTAAACGCGTGTTCCTCGAAATTATGTTTCCAAAGTTATGTTTTGAAATTATGTACAGAAAGGATTTAAGAACGGAGAGGGAACAAATTAAAACCCTTTTTTCAGCCATAAATTTAATTTTTACTAAGACTCTTCTATATTAATGAAAAGCGAGAAAGGTTTTATTAAACTATTATGTTAAATAGTTGAATAATTGAACCAAAGGAACATTTACGATTCCTCTTATCAAGTTTTTTCCACACATTTATAAAAATATTTTTATATACTTATAAACTTATTGAAGAATGTAAAGACTTGCCTAACGAAAAGCCTGGAAATATAGTATATCAAAAGCTAAAACAAAGTTATAAATAAACAGGCATAAAACGGCAGCGCTGGAAGTCAGTAAATACTAGAAATATTAGAAATAGATGCCTCGCTCACTGCAGAAGGCAGAAAGCATGAAGGAAGAACGCAATAAAAACAACAAACGACTACGTTGTATGTTTGTACATATGGATGGATACATATTACATACATACATATGTATGTTTGTATGAATACAAAAAGAAGCAAACAGGTTGAACGAAAAAACAGAACCCAGCCTTGTTGTCGATACGACTACGCTCAAAGCGTCAAAGTTTTGCTATTGTTATTAATGCCTTTTTCTAAGTACATACATATGTACATATGGACAGATGTATGTTTTGTTGGCTGAGCTAGCGAATGCCACATCGCCAGCCTGGCAGCGCCAGCCATGCAAGCACACAAACACGCACAACCTAAGCGCACACACACACATGTGTTCAGATACCTCGTCGGTTATGATGGAAAAAAGCTCCAAAGCCATAGTTCAATACCAGAAATAGAAATGAAATTAGAAAAATATTTCCAACTATGTATACATGAATGCGTTGCGAGTGTGTGGATTTCCTAAGAGCAGTTAGAAAAACAGGCGAAGCTGTCCAGCGAACCGAGGCGATGCTATGTGCTGCGGGCTGTACCCTCGGCAGTTGCGTAGATACCCTTTAGCCCCACCTAACCATATAAAGCATAGAATATGGCATAAAACTACAGCAGCTTACATGCATACACACGTATGTATATACATAAGTATGTGTGTATGTATGCATTTGTATACGTGAAATGAACATAGATACTAATTGAAAACAAGGCTGGAGCGAGGCGCTGCTCAAGCGAACTTTGCCTTACAGTGCGCCTACGTACAGATGGTTACATATTTAGATATACATACATACATATGTATAAACATGTAGGTGCCTGTTCATAAGCGTGGATACATACATGAATGTCTGTATGTACTTACCCTCATTCACACAAACATATGTATATACATATATGCATTTATGTACATATACGAGTATACATATGTATGTATGTTTGCATGTCACATTTATATCCAAATGTGGCCATCCAATATCCGTTTACACACGAAAATTATCTAAGATGAAGTCATCTTGTTATTCACTTTGACATTTGTGTGTAAATATGTATGTAGGAAGAGCTAAGTTATTAGTGGCAATACTAACTTATTCAAGACCTAGTCGCGGGTCCTTCAATTACTGATGTCATCTCTTGGAAAAAGAGAAATATTGTTGGGAGAAAAAATCAAAATATTTATACATAACTAAAAAAGCTTTTAAAAGCTTTTATGGATTGAATGGAGATGTCGGATGTTGGATATTGGATGTGAGATTCGAACACAACAAGATCGAAAATTGCCTAAACAAATATACGTATGAGTTTATTATATACAGTAGTGTGATTAATGCTACAATTTTTGCAAACATCCTTTCAATATTATCCCTGGTATGAATGTTAGAAGGTTAGTTCCAACTATAGTGAGATATCATTAGAAATTTAAGTCTTTTAATACATTACTATCCACAAATACCGCTTTTCTAAGCTTATACTATTCTTTAACTTCCTTTAGAATTGTTATGGACACAAATGATCGCACGACAACCAATTCAGTTCGATATTGCTTAATATAAATTAAATTGTTTTCAATTCCAAGCAAAGCAATCGAGTTTTGCTTATTTCATATTACCGGTAAAAGTACTCTATTTCGTCACTTCCTGCATTCACTTCCCTCTTTCTATAAAAATAATACACTGTGTATATTTGTTGGATATTTCCTTGCACCCCCTTCGCCCTTACACACAGCCATACATGCATATGTACAAAGATCACTATTTTCTAATTATCACAGGCACACATACACACTCGCACGCGCTCATCCAGTGATCGTGACAATCTCTGAAACGGAAAGCAAGGCGCATTCGAAAATTTATACCCGCCAGGCAAATTATTCAATATTTAGCGTGTACACACGCCACACATACATACATATATATGGACTAATGTGGAAACTTTGACTACAACAGCGGCCTGATTGACTGCTGGGGACTGCTCTGGCCTACAACCGTATCCATGTAAGCGCTTGCACCAGCTCAAAGTACTGCTGGGGATCTGGTACCGGCTACAGCCATCACTCGCTGCTGTATGTACATATGTATGGATACATGTAGTGAGTGGTAGTGCATACAACTATATGTTTATTTGTGTATGTGAATTGTTGCTATAATTTTTGTTGGCGGTGGTGCTATTGCCGTTGCCGCCACTTTGTTGCTTTGAGCGCCTCTATTACACTCTCCGCTCGTTAAATCGCGTAGTCACTGAGTCGTATCGTGAATTCCGTGCTGGCGGCCTAGCCTGTGCAATCTCGCACGCCAGCCTGCTTGCCTGCCTTGTTGACTAGCTGGCTGGCTAGTTGTTAGTTTGGCATGCCGCCTGCCTCTTCACCACTCAGCCCACGTTACACCATTGTGCCGATCTAGCAATCCAGCTCTAGCTATCTACCGATCTGCCTGTTTGCCTTGCCCTATTGCGTGCTGTTTTTCGAGTCTGTTTTTCGCCTCACATTCCACTCTTGCATCTTCTCAATTACTTCCTCTCGTCCGTTGGTTAGACTAATACTAATGTGCATACACAAGTATACATACAAATATCTACGAACGCCTGTTTTTATCAACATTCATAACAAATACTAGCGCAAGCAACGAGCAGGGGGCGGGAGGAGCCACGAAAGCTAAACGAATGCGACAAACGAATTGAGTTGTGTCGTCGGCAAACGCATTGGTTTCGTCTCAGTCGCCGTCGCTGTTGCTGTTGCTGCCGTCACAAAGTTCCTAGGCACCGTGGCGATCGTCCGAATTTATCGTTGCCGTCGTTGTTGTCCCTCGTAAGCTAGAGAATAGAAGGAAAGAATCAGCTCATGACTTTGCCTATGCTGTGTGTGCACGTGTGCATGTACTTCTTTATGTATATGACGGGGTGTGTATGACACTCCAAACATCTAATACGCCTGGCTATGCCGCTCCAATAGCCCTCGTCATCCTCGAGCTTTCACGATCCAGCAAATGTGTCTGTTTATGCGTGTATGTGTGACTGGCTCTCGTTGTTTACGATACTCATCCTCCACGAAAAGCTATTTACATACTTACATATTTTCCCACATACATACATACATATGTGGATATGTACATACATATATGTATGTCATGTGCTTGCAAGTGTGTAAGTTTGCCTTGAGTGCCTTGCACTCTGCAGTCTACGGCGAATGCAGAATACAATAGACGAAAGATAGACGAATAGATGCCAAAACTGTATGCCGGCGCGAAAAGGTAAACCAAAACCGTAATGATTGTAGTATGATGGCCATGTAAGACTGACAATAGCAAAAGCAGCAACTATAAGTGAGAAATGTCTTCAAAACAACAATGTCATTAGTACCTGACGGATATTAGATACTTGTGACTAACCACATGCTTACACTCAAACACACACAGATACATATTCCACGTACATATGTACATATGTATGTAGGTGTATTAATGAGCACTTGAATGTTCCAGCTTATACTTTGCCTTCATTCGGAGCTTTTTCTGGCTCAAATACGCCTGTTGATCGCTGCCTACGTGTAAAGGAATTTTTCCTCATAAATAGTTGAAGCAACACAAACATACACACACTCAATACATTTCAATAAACGATTACAATAACATGAGACACAAGCGCCCCAATAATAGTCCAACCTTTAGAGTAGAAACATATCTATGCTCACGCTCCCGCCAAGCAAGCGATGTTTATCCGCCAAAACTATATACTCAGCAGCAATGAGCGCCGCGGAGAGAGTAATTTTGGCGCTCTCGTGATCCACCAGCGCATTTGAGCCACAAAAGGCTGAGCGTCAATAAGTCAACTAGCTTTTTGGTGTACCGTTTTATTTGTTGACGTTTATATACGTTTATACAGGTGTATATGTATCTATTTCTTAAGGCCATTAGAAAAGGAAGTGGGGAAGCTAAAATAAAATACAAACTGATGTAGGCAGCAAGCCTTAAAAGCGAGGGCATTAGAAAATTACTTCAAAGATTTAAATATGTGACTGAGAATGGAAGCTTTCAAGTTTCGTCTGAGTAAATTTCGATCACAATTTAGTTATGTACATATCTACACACATAGATATGTACATTTGTACATATGTGTGATTTAAGTTACTATAGAAGTAATCCAAGTTATTATGGGTCTACCAAATGGAAACGAGAATTTATATTCAAACCAGATTCAAGGCACTCTTTCAACATATTTTTGAGATCATTACAACAACAGCTACATATATTTTTTTATGAAAGTAATAGAGAAGTTAATTCGACTTAAGCTTCAAACGGCATAATTTTGGAGTTGTTGAAGCTGTTTGGGAACGTTGTAAAGAAACCACAGCCTGACAATTTCCGCCATATGTTTGGGGTCATTGAATTACTGAAACCGTCGTTGAAGATCCTGGCATTTAGCTTCTCCTTGTGTAAGCTTAGGAGGACGTTCAGATCTTGGCTTCGTAATGATTATTCTTGTGTTTACAAAGTTTCGGATTACTTTCTGAACTGCTATTTAGCGGTAATTTTGACCACCTTTCTACAATTTAATACTAATTTGCCTTTCCCACGTCCGTTTCGTTTCGCATTGCTTCTATTACAAAAGCGAACCATATTTTTCAACTTTTAATATTAAAATGCTTTTTTTTCGAAGAAGGAACTGAAATGTGATGAGTGTACATTTTGGCGCACATCTTTCTTTGATGTTTCGTTATATCAGGCATCAGCTGCCTGCCTGGCATGATTAGTAGCAACTTTGCAATTGAAAATAGATAAAAATTATATACTACGGTGATCAAATTGAAAGGTGAATTTTGTCCATTTCATTTCCTGTCAAGTAATCCCGAAAGTAATTACCACAATAGCATTACACTTCGTAATAAGTCTTATTATATACATACATAAAACATATTATATAAGTATGTAGATTAAAATGAACACATGTATATGCACCTTCAGGCAAGCCGTGGAGAAATGATCCTAGAAGTGAAGCGATAGGTAAAATGGAGACTTTTCGCTCAAGAGCTTTTCGTTTACAAATTACACTCACACAACGGCAGAGTTAATGTGTGAAATTGTCAGAGAAAGGTTAAAAAATGTATAGGAAAGGTCAGCTTACAACGCACCTACCTTCTGAAGAATTTAATTAAATTATGAATGGTGTGGCAAAATGAGAAACTCTACAAAAAATCAGAGACACAAATACGGGAGCGAGAGTGATTGGCTAGCAATCGAAACTCAATTGTGGTCTTCATGCGGAGCTTTCAGGCGTAACGTTAGCTGAGAACGTACATACACGTGTACATATGAATGTATAAACCAGATTATATGTTCTCTGCGGCAAGTGCATGCGAATGGGGTTAAAAAAGAAACAAATAATGACAACACATTAAAAGAATGCGATAGCTACAAATGCACATGTGCAAACGAATGTGTATATTGTTGAGTAGTTAACGGTACGGAGGGTATTAAGGGTAAAACAGAGATGCAGCAAAATTGAGAGAGAGCTAGTGGGATAATGAGCGCAGAGCGTTAGCGGTATAGCAATAGCAAAGCACAGCATATAGTATAAAAACTAATAAGAATGATTGGGCTTGCACTCTTCTCAGTTCTCTAGTATATACCACCCTTCTCTTGGGTGATTCTCACATTGCGAGCGAGAAAATAAAGTAAAAACACTACAGCCCTCTATACACAACAAAATTGGGAGAGCATAGGGAATGCCACGCTTCAGCTAGCGTCGTGTTACTTCTCAGCCACCTCTCCTTCGTCCGCATACACAGCAGGAAAAGCAGAGCAACACGCTAAAATGTTAACGCAATTATTGTTGTGCTTCGTATTGGGATTCTGCTTGGCTATTATTTATATTACTGTTGTTGGTGTGTACGCTTTGTAGGATGTCTATGCGTCGCTATGTCAGCCGTATGCTACGTACTTATTTGTTTAACTGCTTTACTATTTCGAAAGACTGGACGAAGGCGTAGAGAGAGAGCGGCAGCGTTGAAATGAAAACGCGTAGGATTGATTACTGGCGTTGTAGCTGCGCCGCTGCCGCTGCCGCAGCCGCTGCTGCGAAGGAGAACAACAAAAGGCAAAAGGCAGTTGTTTGCTGGCATTCAAGACAGCAGAAGTGACTTTTTGACTTCGACACTCATTGGCGCTTACGAATATGCCTTGTTGCTTGCGTGGCAATTCGTATAAATGTGTGTGTTTGGTGAACTCGTGAGCTTGTGTGCTTGCATTAATTTCCCTTTTTGAGAGGAATGAGGATCGTGCTATTGCCGCCGGTATAGCCTACCGCTTCTTTCTCCTCTTTCCGTTTCGTAAAGTTTCGTCATCTGTTGCTGTGTTGGTCGCTACCGCTGCTGCTGGCTGACATCGTCACTGCTGCTCCGTTGCGCTTGTTCGCCAGGCTCACTAAGCAGTATGAATTTAGTCGCCGTGTGTCATAGTGGTGTTGTTGGTCCAGTATACGCGCGTGTGTTGTCTAATTAAGGGGAAGAGCAGTAAAGTTAGTGATTAAGAGAAAGCAAAAAAACGTAACTTCTGCTTAGATATTATTATTGCATATGCAATTTTACGCAATACGATAACGTTACAACAACATGTTGCATGAATTCTAAGTAAAAGTGTGTTGTGAAAAATAAACAAAAATATTAAAAACCAAATTTTGTTCAAGTGATTTTGAAAAGGCCTCAAAGAAGCTGAAAAGTCACAGAATTATTGGTGTTTTCTGAAAGTGAGAGATTTATGAAGTGCTTTGCTGTTTGGTGAATGTCAACATTTCGACGAAAATATTGCTACAACGTAAGTTAAAAAAGTATCGCAGTCAAGGGACAAAAAATGAAGCCAAAGTTAAATATTTACGGTTTCTAAAAGTAGGCTACCCTTATAAGTGCTTAAATAATATGCTTATGTACATATAAATGCACATGAGTGCTTGACTGTATATAACTTTGTGCATAAATTGTTTATAAATATTTCGCATATTCCAACAAATATAAATAGACTAAAATGTCATGAAAAGGAGAATTAAAATAAAATATACATAAACTTCTTTATAAATTTCACACTTCCGCTTATCAAAACTATTATAATAGATTTTATTATATTCTGTGATACATTTTCACCTTTCAAAGTGCCTGCGTGTCACTCCCTTCACAAAAGCACACGAATCATTTCCCTCACATGGGAAAACACGCACACATGTAAATCTTACATAGGGTCGCCCTTTTTTCTGATACTCGAAAGCAACAGGCAAAAGCAGCGCTGCTGACGAATGCAGCGAACACCAACAAAACCATCAGCCTTTACCCTCTTCAATAAATCTCTGTAATGAGAGGTGCGATAGTTTCGTTTGTTGTTCTTGCGCTCACATACTGCCGCACAAACACCTGAATGGTGAGAAAGTTAAAAGTCGCCCCCAACATACCCCCTACGTTTATCCTCTAAAGGGGTTGTATATACACAACAACCTTATGTACAAATGCATATACATATACATATGTATATTTAAATAATGAGTCCACAGCTTGTATTATTGTATGTGTGACTATGTGTGTGTGAACCTGAATGTGTGTGACTACAAGTTTATGTCTGATTGCCAAGCGCTTTTGTAGCCTGCGCGTATGAGTAACTCACGATCAGCAAGCAAAAATTAAACGGACGAGTCCCAGTTGCTAAACGAGCACAATAATACCAACCAAGCTATAGGGGCGGTGGCAGTGGTGGTTGGAAAGATCAATTTTTTGTTTGCTTTTACGTCTCCTTCGCCTGTAGGACGTTGCTATACACACACAAACATAGCACTTGCATGCATGTATAGCTATGAATGGGTGTACGAATGATCAGCTTATTCGCCTCGCCTTTTTTCGTTGTTCGTGCCGCTTCGGTAATTCCCCTTCGTGCACACGTCGGCAAATTGGGACGTCGACGAGCATCGCTGAATATATTGAGTCGTTTTGTTGGCTAGTGGTTGGCGGTTGTGCTGATGGCAGCGCTGTTGTCGGCGCTGCTTTTTGTGGTAGTGGTAAGCAGCGCAGGAGAGCCGTGACCAACAGGCATTCGGCATTCACAATTGGTGGCTGCGTGTGAAAGGACGTATTTTTATTTTTACTCCTCGTCAACTTGTATGATTTGCAGCGCATATAAGCAAAATCATTTAGAGCTTTTAAACCAACAACAAATGTGAATATTAATTGAAGTGAATATTTAAAAAAATACATTTGCTGATAAAGGAATTTTAATTAAATGAAATTTTGTGTAAATGCAGATACTTTAGAACGACACAATTTTTTCGTGTAAATATATTATATTTTAATGTACGATAAATTACAATTCAAAGTGTAAAATATGAAATAAATGTGCAACTGTTTCAAAAAAAAAGCATATGGATAAAATAAGTGTGAATTTTTAAGTGGGGTCGTGTTTTTAAAGCAAAAGGTAAATCTGCAAAAAATATTTGAAAAATAATAAATTTCCATAAGAATATTAAAAACAAATGTCACTTGGGTTTACGTGCAATTGAAGAATAGTTACTTAGAATCAAGTGCATTAATTGAAAATATAAACAAATTTCAGCTGTTTTTATTATATTTACAATACAAGTTTTATACAAATCATAACATAAACACCGAAAGCATGTTTTCAAAATGAAAATATATTATAATCGTTATAAAACTGTGAACTCTTACAATTGAAAAACTCGTTAAGTTAAAAAAACTGCTGATTGCTTTTTGTAGAAAATCATTTGTTACTAAAAAGTGAAGAGTGCAAAAACCTCATGTAACTTAAACAATCAACTTTAAAAACACTTTATATTATAAAGATATAATTGATATTATAAAAGAAATACTAAGAAAATATAATAAAAATATGAACAAAAAACAAAGGCAAAGAAAATTTTATTGAGAACACTACGATTTAGTAAGTAAATATTGAAAAGAAAACAAAAACGAATTGCTCAAAAAAATTTGTTTATTCAATTATTTAAGAACTCTTTTAAACCACGATTATTCACAAAAATAGATTCTATGTCAAAGAAGTATGGCGTTAAAACACATTTTTATGGTGATATTACTCTGATTTGGATTAAAAAATATATTTTTTTTATTAATGGCGAAATACTGTTGGAGCCTTTATTTTGATAAAAAGGTTATTTATTTTAATTTTTTCGAAAATTAAAAAGTTCAAACATTAAAAAAAAAATTATAATATAATAAATCAAATACCAAATACATATAGTATTTGTATTTTTTTAATTTTTGTTCTCTTTTTCAATGTATTGCCTTTGGAGCACTCCTTTTTATAAATCAAAATTACGTCAAACCTATCCCTTAAGTCTATTGCGTCAGGAGTACCCTAATGAGATTGAGGTATAAATATAATTAACGATATTTGTATATAAAGATCATATGAACTAATATTTACATACATTCGAAATATACATATGTACGTGTCACGTGTCACAAATACCCTTCTTATTGCAAAAATAAAGTATGAATTGTAAATACTACAGCCAAGCGAGTTAATGTAAAAAAATTTTCCCCAAAATATATTTTATATTTTTGTTTTACTTGAGTTCACGCAGAAACTAATTTACACGTTCCATGCGATCAGCAAGTTCTCTCTTATGCGACAACAATCCCCCTTATTTATACTCTCATTCAGCGTAATTTTGATCAGCTATTCAAAATTATCAATCGAGCATAGAATTGGCGGTTTTAACATTTTGTCGTCACATTTCGCCTTTTTTGTTTAGGTACATTAGTATTTTGTATTTCCTTTTCTATTCCCACTATAACATTCATTGGATTTTGTCCCGTTCGCTATGAAATTTCACTTTGTATCGGCCCGATTTACATATTTGCAGTTAACTCACCTTTATGTAAATATTTATATTTTTACTATAAATTAATTTTGTAAGGAAATATATGTATATGAGTGTAAGCAAAAACAAATTATCGAACTTAAAATTATTGAAGTTAGTCTGTGTTTTCTAATTGGTTGCGTTCATACAAATATTAAAAGATATGAGGAATTTTGATTCTAAAAAATAGCAATTAATAATAATATTTTTTATTTCTTATTTAACTCTTTTACGATTTTTTATGCAATTAATTTCTTTTAATATTGAATCGATAAAATCGACTTACGTGACAAAAATATTCTCAAATTAAATCCCATACTAACCAAAACTACACAATACTTTATGTATTTCAATCTACGCGCTTACGCCAAAGGAATCAAACGTCTTATCACAGCGTATTTATAAATTACACAAGCAAAATATACCACATATGTATGTATTATTTATTTAAAAAATGCTGTGTCCCTTTGCTGGCAGTGCCAAGCGGATCATAAAGTTTCATATTTCACAACATTTGTGTGTTTGTGCATTAACTTGTTATATTTAGATGAATGTATGTATGTACATATATGCCATATTCCACAGCCTGGCGACGATGTCGGCTATAGCGACAGAAAAGCCTTATCATAACTTAACATTTATAGCAATATTCTTATACTCGACAACAACAGCAACATCCCACCGAGCCACTTGTGCGCAAAGTATCTACAAATAAATGCCTGCGACTGTGCTTGCATTGCCTGGAATTTTGGGGCGTTCTGTCATAAAAACTATACATACGCACATTTATAGAATATATGCTTATGCGTATATGCGAAAGCAACAGGAAAGCTAAATAAACGGAAAGTAAAACGCATGCGTATCTGTGAATTATTTACTTTCTTTCTTGTAAATGTCGTGGCGTGGCATGGCGTGAAGTAAACCAGGTTGACTGTTGCTCTTCATAAGGCATAATAAGGAATATACACAAGCATATGTATGTATGTACAGATATAAGAGAGTAATTGAAAGACTGAACGCAATACACTTCGAGAAATGAGATAAGATAATATTTAACAACTGTGTACTTTGTGTTGACTTTAGTGATCATTCCTGATGCCTTGCGATGGCTTTACAGCACTCGAAAGTATACATACATATATAAATGTATATATGTAGATATGCATGTATGTGCCTTACGCACGTGTATATGTATGTGGAACGGCGGTCGGGCGCTACCCATTTCATTCGATATGATTCCCAAATATCCATGTCCTTACCAAGCTCCCCATATAATAGAAATACATACATACATACATATGCTATACATATGCATGTATATTATGCCTGTATGCGTAACTAGCACGACGCCCTCATTTCGCTTTGGTTTATGAAAATCAACTTGTGTGCGCATGTGTATAAATGGCTTTGTGCACGATCACCCCCAAACTTGCCCTAAGGCATATCCTCAGCGCTGAAATCACGTCGTCAGTGGGGTCTCACGTACCGCCAGCATGAGCTCAGCAAAGCGGCTCCACTGTCTGCCGCCAAGTGCTTAAAAACACTTGCCTGTGCATATACATTTGTATGTACATACATCGATAAGTATACATACATACATATATTTGCCTTCAACATTTACTAAATTTTCAGCTTTCAGCTTATTTACTTCTGCTTTTGCCACGTCTACCACCACACACACACAAACACACTGAAGCTTCACTCTAGGATTAGTAAGTGTTTTTAGACAATTTTCATCAGCAACAAAGTTGCATTATTTTACAGCCACACTGTTCACTTGTCGTTCGGATTTTCCTTTGTCAATTCATAACTTTTGCCCCAACTGTTTATTTAACATTCTATTTGAGTGTGCTTTTCTCTTCTGCTTTGCTCGCTAGGCGAATTGTCAGCCTACAACGTTCATTAACTGGGGAATAGGCAAGTAACCACACGATCACTGGTTACAGCTTTGCTCCCCCTGCTTTTTGTCGACTCTTCGCTGCAACAAACCATAAAAAAATTGTTTGCATTAACTCCGTTGGGCTTCACTGTCGTCATTCACCTACATACATACATATATATGTACTACATATGCGTGTGGTTGTTGTTTATGTATTCCTTTATTTGTTATAATTTTCTATTGCCATTTGTCTGGTTACCATTTTCAGCTTTATTCCAAAACCAAAGCTCCACACCCTCACATCGTTTGTGTGGTTACATACATATGTATGTATATGATGGACATTTGCTACGTATCGCTGGGAAAATCCAATCGGGGTTTGTGGGTATATATGTATGTTTATAATGTATGTGTTTATGAATGAATATTTATATAAATGTATGTGCGTATGTTTATATATGTAAATAAAAATAAAATTCCGTTTCGGTTCGAGAGTTGGGCGGATCCAAATAAAGGTTGACCATTTAGAAGCGTTCCTAAAAGTTCCTCGTCAATTTACATATTTAAAAAGATCATTTAGTGTATGTACATCTATATTGCACATACATATGTATGTATCTAGTAGCCGAAAAAAATCTTTTTACGCTTCAAAAAGCTATGTAATATTTAAATGTTCTACAGTAAAATTTTTAATAAACTCCGAATATTTTTTTGTTAAAAAGTAAATAAATAAAGCGTTCTCTGTCATATGTTATGAGACTGCTTGTCGTTCCACGAGCAGCTGATCAATTTTTGAACACTGTTTTTACTATCTCTCTACTTTTTTTTATAAAAAAAGAAATCATTTAAATAATATAGCCGTAGTCGAGATTCACTATAAATGCTAATTTGAAACCAATACATTCTCGTACCATTAACTAACAGCTAACGCTTAAACCTGCAACAAATACAAATTCATATTGTATAGATTTAAGAATGCGCACAACAGATTTCCGCTTTGAGTCACTGCTTTGGCATATTTCACCTACATGCTATAAGAAATTCCCACCATTGGCTCAAAACCAACAACAGTTAGATATAAACAATTTATCTACGTCTATGTAAAGTTGTATCTACGCTGTATAAGTTGTTTTTGTTGCTCAACACAACTGCTCCCTAATTTGATATATTCTAAAATGTCAAATGGACTTCTAATACGAGTACTCACACAACATTAAATTAATAGCTCTAAAACCAGTTCTACGAAGCTTTCGATACACTCGCCTTTAAGCTTAGCTGCCACCTCTCTCACCACTCCACTGTTTCGTATGTGTTACGTTGTTTGCTTCGTCGATAGCCGATCACCGTTCAATGTTCCAAGACCGCAGCCATAGCTACACCAACAACGCTGACGTGACACACTTGTTCGCAGGCTTTTGCCGCCGCCGTGTACTACGAATACAGACCTTTTATACAAAAGCAAAATATTAATAATATATATGAAAATAAAAATCACTTCACATGGTGAAACACTTGCTCGTGCTTCTAGGAATCGCATATTCACAACAAATCGCTCGTTGAAGAAAATTACTTGTGGAGATAATAATAATGTTCTAAGTTATTTTTAATTCCTGACTATGTGATTCCTTGACGTTTCTATCTGCAACCACTTTATTTGTGTAATCTATGACTTTATGGGTAGGCATTTGTTTAAGGAGCGTGATGGTTGAAGTTAGATTTTATTTTCCACCATCATCAGCTGAGGGGCTCCAGTTTATTTATGTATTAAATTCGAATATTGTTAACGGTATCAAATATAATTTATGACTAGTTCACTTTTTTAACATACTAATATTTAAAATATTTGTTATTGGCAACTATATAATGTCATCCTTTAACAAAACATCTTAATAATTTAGCATTTTCTTCAATCTGACTCATTTGCAATGACTCATAACAAAAACAGCATCAAACGAAGCTATGAAAGGTTTTCCTAATTGACTAAGAAACTTTATGATGGCATAAACCGTCCAGTATTCGAATCAATTATTCATATAAATATAACTACGAGGCAAAAACACTCTATTAATAGCTTTTGTAAGCTCTAGCGAATTTGTTAGAATCATTAGACAGATACATAAGGAAAAGGAGACAACCACAAAAATCATAATTGAATAACAGTTATATAAAGTTACGATCATTTTTCTAATTTAGCTAAAATTGAATGATACGGATATTGGTGGCAGTTACCGCGGGATTGCAATTAAAATCATAGCGTTTGTCTGTGTATGTCTGTGTGTGGTTTATTGTTAATTAGAAAAACGATAAACGATTTCGATGATCGCTAAGTAATCATAAGTTTCACAGTACGTTGATACATTTTATAAATATAATTGTGGGAGACTGTAGGTGGCAGTGTTGTCATATACATACATACATATGTATCTATGAAATTTAATGCCAAGCGTTCAGCAAATATCAATGCACCGCTCACCTGTTGCTATTTGTTTGGTTATGTAGAATATATGTATGTATAGTTTATGTGCATAACATATCTTCCACGTTCTCCCCTAACATTCCTTCGCATTATCAGTTGCATATTTTCATTTATTTTTTATTTCATTTTACATGCTTTGCAATTATAGTGCATGTGCATTTAACAACAAATCTATTTATTTGTTATTTGTATTGTTGCTTTCTTACTAAGAAATATCTGCAGCAATCACGATTTTTCGCGAATTCATTCGTATTCTCTTTAAATAGTTGATTACTGGCAAATTATTAGCTGATCGTGTGCTCGCGGTTCGCTCATGTGTATTGTAATCTCTCTCATGCTTACTCAATTTCTCCAAAAATCGTTGGCGCTTATCGCTTTGCTTGCCAACTGAGTCAGAGCGTGTAAATATGTATGTTTCGTTTATGTGTGTGTGCTTTATGACTTTCACCTCTGCATTATCAGTTCATTACTCTCAATTATGTGTTGCTTATTTATGCTCTGCTCTCTACTTTCAATTGTTCTGTAGAGAGCGTTGTCTGCTAATTTTTTATATTTGCTTTCCACGTTTTGCATGCCTTCTTTATATTCTTCTATCTATTTCTGTAAAACAACACAAGTTGATACCTTTCAATACAGTTTGTTATTGTTTAACCTCTTATCAGTTCTGCGGCACTATACAGCACTACATACATATATGTATGTATATGTGTCTTTGTATGTGCATTTTGTCCACCCTTCACTCCATTGAGTCACTTACCACTAGTAGCTCAGTCTTCCTTATTTGCTTTTATGTTCACACATATCGAATTTGTTATTTCGTTGACGTATGCACATGCGTCCTGTATTACTCATCGGGCGATGAACGTCAATTTGGGCTCATGGGTTTTCCATACAGATATTAATTACAACAAGGTATATTCAATTTGCCACGGAGTTTGAAACACCTAGAAGCAAACGTCGGAGACCCAATAAAAAGTGTATATGAATGCTCAACGTGAGGAGCTCAGTCATTTAGCAATGTCCGTCTGTATATGCGCAAATTAGCCCCTCAGTTTTTGTGATATCGTTCTGAAATTTTGTACACGTTCTTTTCTCTCCAAGAAGCTACTCATTTGTCGGAATAGCCGATAGCGTATAGCGGCCACCCAAACTGACCGAACCTTAACCGAAGTTAACTTTTTTCTTTTTTTTACTTATTTTTGTTGTTGTTTTGTGTATTAATAGTTTGATCGTTGTGTTTCGCCATATTCAATATGCTTCTAGTGTTTACTTTAGAGGGGGTGGTCACACATGTGGTTTCGTCCTTTTGCCTATTCTGAGATTAGTACGTCTGCTTGCTGCGATAAGGCAGGCGTTATTTAGTTATTATTGATTTTAACTATAGTTCATATACTATATATTATTATTATAAGTTTAATATGTGTTTGGCACTCAACTGAATTGAATACAGTTCATGGATTTGCTGTTGAAATATTTAATAAAAATTTTAAAAAGTACTTTGCTTCCTTTCTGAATGCACATTACAAAACCACCTCTTCAAACATGTAAAACTAATTTACAGTTTCCTTTTCTTCACATTGCAGGAGTTTTTGAAAAACTTGTTCAACGTTTGAAAGGAAAAAAGGAATGCGCATTATTTTTCATTCACCGAGAAATTTACAAGGAACAACAACGCGACACACAAACGCTTTGTAATTTCGCAATTTTTCTAGAAATTGTTGAGACGCATCTGTATGACTTTTAAACCTAAAAGGATCCAATTAAGAAACTTTTGCAGCTACAAATTTTACACGGTGGCTAATCATAATTTGTGCTAGCTAGCTTAGTCTGGCATAAATAATTTAATTTAACAACAAATTTATACTCCTCAACGTTAAAGGGTTGTGAGCGTATCACAGCCAAAGAAAAAAGCCTACAAATGAAGATGGCATCCCAAAGATTTTGCCTACGATGGAATAACCATCAAAGCAACTTATTATCTGTGTTCGATCAGTTGCTACACGCTGAGACATTTACGGATGTCACGCTGGCCGTCGATGGACAATACTTAAAAGCACACAAGGTAAGTGTCGTACGCACATACATCTAATCGGATTGCTCTTCACACTCGCCTACATACAAATTATTACATGTATTGTTGCATTTTGTTGCTTCTTCTCCACCAACAGATGGTTCTATCTGCCTGTAGTCCGTATTTTAATGCGCTCTTCGTACACCATCCCGAAAAGCATCCAATTGTCATTTTAAAGGATGTACCATACTCCGACATGAAATCTCTGCTCGACTTTATGTATCGCGGTGAAGTTTCTGTGGATCAGGAACGTCTTACTGCTTTCTTGCGTGTCGCCGAATCATTACGTATTAAAGGTTTAACCGAAGTGAATGATGATAAACCATCACCGGTTGCGCCGACGCCACCACCACCACAACTACAACGTATTCAACCGTATTTGGTACAACAACAGCAACATCAACGTAGTAAATCACAGAATAGTCTATTGGCTGGTTCAAACGCCGGTGGTGGTGGCATGGCTGGTGCCCAAACAATGGCTGGCGGCCAACAACAACAACAGTCGCTGTTGAGTTCAGCACTTGCATCGATGCCGAAAAGAAAACGTGGTAGGCCACGGAAATTGTCGGGCAGCTCCAATGGTACCGGAAATGATTATGATGAATTTGAACGTGACGGCATGATGAATGTAAGTAATTGCAGCATATAAACCGCTGTTGTTGATGTGAAACACTAAAATTCAATTATTTTTATACTCTATAGGACTCTGAGATGGGCGATTGCAAAATGGGCGATTCTTATTCGGGCAATGATGATGCTTCAGATGACAATCAACGTGACGGCGGCGATATGCGCGATCCAAGCGTAAGTAAACTATCTTATTTTAATTTTTGTACAAACATTGTTTTTATACTAACTTAAATTAGCTGTCTAATCAAAATGATTAATTTTTCAATTACTAAATGGTTGTTTAATCGTTTTTACAAGTAGTCAAAAACTTGTTAAAACAAAATATTTTAGTGTTTAGTAGTATTATAAAGTTCATTATATATTTATAACTTTGCGTTTATCTTTCTTCTTATAGGAGAGCCGAGACTCTGTTTCCCACAGTAAGAAATTCAAATCAAAAGACAACAAATCTAAGCAAAATGAAAATGATAACAGCACCTCTGGTAAGTTCGGCATTACATTTTATAAAATTTAACTATAAACAAGCATTCGCATTTTGAAAATTACAATTAAGTTTAAAGTACGAATTCGATAACATAAATGTATCTGCGTATTTGCTAAGATTATCAGATTTGGTAAAGATTTCATTAAGCTCAGCAAAATTAACTCTTAACCATTCCTAAAAAAACCCATGTGGGGATATTTATTATTTATTTGGTAACTGTTTGGAACTAACCACAAACTATTAAGCAATACTTACATACATATATACATTTTTGTTATCGAACTTCACTTTTTTACGTTTTTGGCTTAGCCATGAAAAGTAACGAGATTTTTAGAACAGCTGTGTTAAATTTTTGTAAAGTAATTTTTATATTTACACATATGATTACATGCATAAGTGTGCTTCTTATATACATAAAATAGTTTTCTAAAAATTATTTTCTCTTGCAAGCCAATCATTGTTTTTTTCATAAACCATAAAATTAATAATTAAAATAAATTCACCAGCATAGCAATTGAAATCTATTAGACAGTTGTTAGCAGCCGCTAATCATAACTGTTAACAAAACTGCATTTATTTAAAACAAAAAACAAAATCGAAGACATTCATTAAAAATATATGTGTATATCGTGAAAACAATTAAATGAAAAAGGCGAACTAAAGAAGGGGTTTGAAAATCGCATCGGAAAAGCTAAAAGGGATTTACGAAACTATTTCGAAATACATAGAAATTTATGCCCTGACAAAACCCATTTTGTTGTCGGGGCTGTAAAATCGTAGGCCATATGTGCGAATTGAACATAAAGCAAAATATGAGTGAAATTAAAAAAAGTGTAAATAAGGAAATAATTCATAAAACTCGTAACTACGCGTAGTATTTTGCCGTCGATCTTTTCGCGTAGTGTAAACAATGTAAGAGAACAGTTCAAAGGCCGCGACTCATTTCGTCGGCAGGTGAGTTTCAAAGTTTTATGAAAAGCTAAGAGAACGTAATGAAAGTATGATGCAAGAAACGCAAATAAAGCGAAAAGGAAAGTTAAAATTGTAGCTTGAGTTAATTCGAACTGGCAGAGCTTAGGGATTCATGGCCGACGTAATGAATATGTTAATAAAGTGCGTATTAAAATTGTCTCAAACATTTCATAATACTTATTTTTACCTACATATGTATATTGCATTATAAAAAGAAAGAGAAAAACATAATTGACATTAAGAAAAAATTTAAAGCGTTTTATATATTTTTTTTTTTGCTATTACCAAATTGTTCTGTTACAAAACACTTTTATGTAACGTTTTATTTTGCTGCTGCACTCATTGATTTACGATTTTTTTTTCTTGACGACCGTTATTTTACAATAAGTGGAACAGTCATGTTTCGCTGCATTTTTACAAGCGTCAGATGCATCGATTTGTGTAAATGCGAAAATGCAATTCCGATACTCAGTAAAAAAGAAATACAAAAACAAACAACTGAGAATGGCTTGAAATCCCTATAGCTTTTCCGAAACGTTTTTATTCTTCTTCATTGGAACGCGTGCGTGTGACAAAACCAAAAACAATTTTAAATTGTTAAGATTTTTTTACAGCAAAACGAATTTCCTTTCCGTTTTTGTTTGCTTTTACGTTGCATTATACATTCATACCATTAGGCGAAGAGAGCACACACATACAAATATAACCCATACGCATACATACATATGCACAAAATCACATCCATTCAAAATGAAAAATAAATATAAAGAATGAAGATGTACAATTTGACACATTTATGGACCATCTAATAAAAAATTAGATAAGAGACCCTTAAATTGGAAAATAAGTATTCGTCTCCGATAATTACCGATAAAACTTTCGTTTTCAAAAGTAACTGAACGTCAGGAGACTATACATATACAATTTGAAATACTAAGGTTTTCTTTTTAAGCCTAACTATTCTAATTGCTCTTTAATTGAGCAACAAAATGGTGTCGATTGTTGTATGTTTGTGTGTGTCTTCGTCTATCTTAAGCTAACAGATTTCTTATACACGCCAACAACTAAACAATTCCGCAAATTTTAGATGGCAACGATAGCGACTGCGATGATCAAATGGACACGTCTTACATGGAACCCCAATTAATGCTCGACGAATACGATGAACCGGTCGAATTTAAGTTTGATCCTAATGCCACTAGCTCACCATCGCAACAGAATAACGCCATGGTTTTGGCTGCGCAATCGCAACAACAGCAAGTGGAACGCCAATTACTGCTCGCCCAACAAAAGAAACAACAGTTAATGGAAGCTGCTGCCCTGAAATTTTCGGAGGCTTCTGCCAGCGGCGTGCCAGGCACCGTAACTCTGCTTAACTCAATGGTCAGCATACCGAAACTGACACCCATCGGCAAAGTGTCAAAGTTAAAAGTGAATAAGCGCACCAAATTGAAGCAGAATGGCGTTAGCGGTGGCAATATGACTGGCACTGATGGCAAAGTAAGTTTAACTTAATCGAAATTAAATTGCAGAAAGGAGTTTAATGAGCGTATTTTGTTAACTTTTTTTTTAGAATTACCCCAGCGATTATGTGGATATGTTCAATGTCAATTACATTGGCGCCAATTCGAATGCACCTCAAACACCCAGCCAATCGAATAAATTGAAGGGCGCTTTGAGCGGCAACTCTACCACATCCGCCAACGTTTCCTCACCTTCGGCTAAAACCAAACTGAATACATCGGGTGGTGCGCTGCCAGCAGGCGAAACGGAAGGCTCCGTCCGCGATTACTGCACCAAAGAGGGCGAGCATACATATCGTTGTAAGGTATGCTCTCGCGTCTACACACACATTAGCAACTTCTGTCGCCACTATGTGACATCACATAAACGCAACGTGAAAGTGTATCCCTGCCCCTTCTGCTACAAGGAATTCACACGCAAGGATAATATGACGGCGCACGTGAAGATCATACATAAAATCGAGAATCCCTCAACAGCGTTGGCCAACGCTTCGGCAGTAGTGGCAGCAGCAGCCGCCGTGGGCATAACTCCTTCATCAGCACCACAATCGGCAGCTGCGTCGACAGCGTCTACACCCACGCCACCCGATTTGTCTACGCAATGTTCAAATCAATCGGCAACAGGCGTGTCCACAGCGATCGCATCGGCAGCATCGTCAACCTCATCTTCGTCGACATCGTCGACAACATCGTTAGCGTTAGGTGCTGGACGTCTGCCTGAGGCGGCGACTGCGCAATAAACACGCCTAAAGCTTGTTAGAGACTATTAAATATAAAATAAAAAAAAAAACAACCGGACTAGCAATAACAAAGGGTGTTGGGGTACTCTTACATACAAATAAATTTGTATAAATCCATTTGTTCAATGCGGACTGTATACGTTGCTGGAAAAATTAAAGCAATGATTGTGACTAGGCTAAAACACCGACATCTTTATACAAAGGTCGGCTTTACAAACCGCAAAGTTGGAATTGTAAATGCTATGGACACAAGTAGTACGTAAATGCAATACAAAATATTTGAGGTATGTCAAGGACAAATTGGGCTAATAAATAGGCTTCCAAAATGCGTGAAATATTTTCTATGGTCAAAGCAAATCATAAGATTTTGCGCATTTTTTTATTCGTTGATTTCCAAACTGCTTAAAATGCAGTTGACAACGTTCTAAACGTTGACAAAATGTAATATTTTGTTGTTTGTAATTATATTTTCTTTAGCTGTAATTTTAACTGCAATGGCAATTTATTTTTTGTTTTATTAATTTAGTTACAATTATTTGTTTCTAATTGACTTTTTTTTAATTTTTGAGCGTAACCCAAAAATTTCAAACATACACACTTACATGAATTTAAAAGAAGAACTTTAGTTTAATGCTAGTTGAAGTGAACAAAAGCACCGAAAGAGTTTAAAGTTTTTATGCACAATTAGAGAAGGCTTTTGAGCCACCGTAAAATTATGCTTGCTTGGGAAATTCATCTTAAAGATACCAAAACGCAGCACTTGTAAGATTTTCATTTAAAGAGAAATATTTAAATTATTATTTTGTATGTTTGGCTTACAATTATTTTTCACAAAATTGCTCTCCAAAACTTCACAGATTCTGTTTTTTATCGAACTTTTGACCGTTATCTGCATTTGATTTTTCCAACGGCCAAATAAAATTTTGGATATTTAAGCCATTCGCTCTTTGTATGATTCTTTGCTAAACATAAGTTGTGCAATTTATTATTATTAATATATTTTTCTTTATTATTTATTTAAATGGTTTATTGTAATTTTAGTTTATTTAAAATAAAATATTTCACAATAATACAATTGTTTGGTGGCATTCAAATGCAAGTGGCCTTTTTTTAGTTTAGTAATATACATAATTGCATATATATGTATATACATATATATACATATATAAATCGGACCGCATGTTAGCGACTACATGTCACTCGACGCTAACCAACTAATAGCACCGATAGACACATACACATAAGCCTAATAAATAAATTCACATTTTACACACTTAGTTAATTTTACGTGTTGTTAACGCTAAAATATTTACAATGAATATTAAATGTAAAAATAAATTAATATTAAATATTATATGAATAAAAAAAAACAAAAAAAAAACTACCTTGTTGCCTTCAAATGAAGCTAGTTTAATACTATATTTAATAAATTTACCTTTTGAGGTAAAAAACTAATTTAAAATAAAATACATTAAAATGTAGCATTAATGCGAATTCTGTAAGGGGATTCACGCAATTTTTGTTAATAAAAACAATTATTTATGTTTAGAACATTAATTTACTATAAATATTTGTATTTTTATTCACACTAAAATATGTCAAAATATAAAAAATATCTTATTTATAAACAAACAGCAATAAAACATTATAATTAAACGAAAAAATTAGAGAGCAAATATTTAGCGTATAAATGTATATAACTTATATATATAATATTAAATATGTATTGTATTGCATATAATATGTATACAGTTAAATCGGAGGCTTAAATTATCGCCAAAGAACTACAAATACAATAATTAATAATTTAAATATTTAAACTAAAGAGTACATTTTTATGCACATAAACACACAAAGCGAATAAAAACCAGCAGCTGAACGCTCACAATGTGAATATCCTTTTTTTTGCTGTTATAAAGACAATATAAACAGTAGTCGGCTCTCGAACAAAAAGTGCACTTATATTGCAAACGAAAATATACTACATAAATATTTACAAAAAATAAAACCAATATCAAATGTTAATTGCAATAAAAATGTGAACTTAAAAACACAACTGAGGCCTTTTCCTAAAATGTTCTTCAATTTGTATGCGCGTATCCATATAAGCGGAAGCAACTTTGAAGTACGGAAAAATGTTTAATAACCGCATAACGTAGTAGCGAACGATCTCCAACAAAACAGTAGTAAAATCTATTTATATACATGCTAAAACCTTTCAACCTTTCTAATCTTGTTTTGCAAAAAATGCTTTAAAATAGTAATATTTGTTTAAATACGAAACATTTCTCTTTTGGCATACAAATCAACGTAAGACAATTATAATATTACGAACTTTAAAGAGTAATCTTTTAACATTCTAAATACAAAATATTCAAACATTTACAAAATACTTAGTTTTTATTTATCTTATATTTAATATTTACTATATATCTTCATCGTTTTTAGAGGTAGCTAGTGCAATTTAGTATATAATTTCATAACAAGTTAATTAATAACAAATATTAAAAACTAATATAATCAATGATAATGAATAAAAAAAAACCTCACAACGTCAGCTCCTTCAATGGTTAAAACCTATTTTTATTGCTATATTGTAGCATATGCATACATACATTTACTATAGAATGAAATGAGATATAAATACATACATACATATATGTATACATATGTATATTAATATAATAATTAATAAAGAATTTTGTTGCACTAAAAAAGAAAAACACAAACAAACGAATGAGTTTTAAAATTTATAGCAGATATGGTTGGTTTTTGAGTTTTGTTTTACCGTGCTAATTTAAATATGAGGCAATTTTCAGGTAGTTGACTCGGTAATTTTTAATTTTTCATTTATTTATAATTTAATTTCTTATTATTTATAAATATAAAAAGATAAAAATATTTTTTTAATTTTATAATTAATGAAAATATTTAAACTACTTGAATATTCTTTAAATGGTTTCTTAACAAAAAACAATACTTTTAAATACATATATGAGTATTTTTCTTAATATTTCTTCTATTTTTTGTCTTCTTTTAGTGCAACTTATAAATGCATCGCCCGAATTATCACAAAGACTCTTTGGCTTGATGAAACCAGCAGTTACTGTCCAACCGCAACAGCAACAACCAGCACAAAAGGATGCAAATGAATCTGTCGTCACACAAACATCGCTGCTACAATTTAATGAACCACAAGAGGTGGCAACGCATCTGCCCACTGCTTTGGGACTGAAAGTACGTAATGCACTGCAATTAACTGCTTCACCGCTACAACAACAGCAGCAACAGCAGAGTAGCACTCAGAACTCCAATTCACTGTTGAAGCAGCAATTGCGCGCTGGTTTAAAGGAAATATCGAATAATGCATCAAACGAAGCAATGGCCACTAGTAGCGCCGATTTTAGCTGTTCGGCACTACAATCGCTGGCAAGTGTCGCCGAACGTCAAACGCCGAATGCAATACAGCCACCGTCTGCCAATAATTTGCACCACCAGTTCTTGTTACACATGGCCGCGAACCCGATGCTAAAGCCCACTGCTGATTTCTTTCGACAGCCACAACAGCAAGAACAAACAACCACGCAAGAGCAACAGCAATCACAAGGCAAACAGTCGCAAACACAATCCCAACTGCTGCAACATACAGCAGCCGCACAGCCCACACAATTACTCGAGCAAGAATTGCAACGTGAAGACAGCATGTCGCCCACAAATATGGATCTCATACTCGATCAAACTGATAAATCGGAGCCGGAATTAACGTTAGCGGATGAAACGGCCGGTCTAGAATACAAAAACAATGACATATCGCATGAAAACAACGATGATGCTGTCGCTATAACAACAATAACAATCGGCGATGGACCTGATAATGAGACCGTGAGCGCACAAACCACCACAACAGCAATAACAGCAACAAATGCGCGTACAGGCACCACAACACGTCGTCCGGCGCAGCGACGGCGCATACGACGAAAAGCACAATCCACAATCGACGATCAAGCCGAGCACTTGACAGAGATGTCGGTCCGTGGACTCGATCTGTTCCGTTATGCACGCATCAATGAGGGCGTCTACCAGTGCACCGAGTGTGCTAAAGAGGATTTGCAAAAGACTTTCAAGAACAAATACAGCTTCCAGCGGCATGCCTTTCTGTATCACGAGGGTAAGGTGCGCAAGGTGTTTCCTTGCACGTTGTGTGGCAAGGAGTTTTCACGTCCGGATAAGATGAAAAACCATCTAAAGATGGCGCATGAGAATTTCGTTGCACGCGACACCAGTAGCTTTAATCCACTAAACTATTTAATAACGGCGGCAACGGCCGAAGAAATGCAAACAGCTATATTTACCGCAAGCGCCGCAGCGCAACAACAGCAACAGCAGCAGCAACAACAACAAAGAGCAATCGGTCAGGAGGATTACTTGGGCAATGGTGTTAGTACTGTCAATACAACGCCGCGGGATCGTGGCAATTCGCGGTCGACATCGCCAAACGCAGCAGCGGCCCTGCTGAAATCGCAGAATGAATTGACCATCAAGAACGAGATTGTGATCTCACCTTCACCCTCACCCGAACCAATCATGTCCGTGCCAAGAAATGGCACAGCGCCATCGGCACTTGCTGTAGTAACAAAATCGACAAATATGTCCGTTTTGCAGGCGAAACGCATAACGCAAAGACTGGAAGAGGTGAATTAAGTTTAAATTAACTAAAATGCCACTAAATAGTTATTAATCAATGTGTTTAAAAACACATTAATGTTTATTAAGTTTCAAACTTTTATTTTTTTTGGTAGGCCGCAAAGTGCAAGAAATAGTATACAATAATAACTTTAATGGTTGTGTCGATATGGACGCGCAACTGAAAAGTCTGACTTATCTATAAAATAATGCACAAAAATCGACTCATTTACTTAAATACTTAGATACATAAATATTATTAATGTAGTTAACTAGTTTACATATATGCTAATTTAAAAGCGAAATACTAGTGATAATAGCTAGAGTAGAAGAAAATGTTGATAAAATACACAAGCAATTAACTTGGCACAAATATGAGATTACAAGTTTGCGTACATATGCTATATATATATATATGTATGTACATATTAATTTAAATATTTTGAATATTTTATCTAAACAAAAATTATGAAGCGCACAAACAAGGCCTTAAAACCATTATGCATACATTTACTTGATGCATATACCTATTATTATATACAAATTTAAAGAATTATATTCATATGAAAACTTTAAGCAATATTTAGTCATAAGTTTAAACATTTTACAAGCATTTAATTTGTAAATATTCTAAGAGCCGTCCATTTTTATCCCTCAAATTAGGCGCATACATGCATGTGAATGTATGTGCGTGCGCATATATGTATGTACATACATACATATATTGTTGCAATTATTAGCTTAAATTGTAATTTATACTTACAAATTTAATTTTCATGCACTTTTATTTATTTTATTTAACTCAGTTTATTTAATTTATTATATGAAAAGTTGTCTTTTGTATTGTGTTGAAAATTTTCAACACTAAAATAGTCGATTGCCGTTGGCAGACTGCTAAGCTAGTGGTTTAAATAGTTTCGTTTGACAATGACTGCTCCTTATTTTCTTATGCCTAGTCTTAAAAGCCTTAAAATACGAGTTTTAGTCTTAATCAAGTTCATAGTAAATATTATTCTACAGAAATATTAGCTGATATTATACATATATGCATATTTTCACAAGTATATGTACATACATACATTTTTAGGTTTGTTGATTTCTGAAAAACACTCTGAAAAAGGATTGAACATCACTACACACTTACGAAAACGCGTTTTTATATATAAAAGGACCCGAATTACATTACATGTATTTTTCTAGAAATTTGAGTCTGAGAAGTGTCAGTATATTTTTTTATTCTTAAACAATTTCTGTTGAATATTTATATTTTATTCAACTCGTGCTATTTTTTTTATTTTTATTATGTAATTACTTATTGGCGCAGCCTTGTTAATATGTTTGTATTTCATTACCAAGAAATACAAAAATTCTTTGATTATGATGAATTACCTGTTTTAATTTAAGCGTTATGGCCACTCCAGCGGTTATAAAATCGTGTGCAGTTTCATTAATTTTTTTCGTTGATATACTCATTTAGTCACAGAACTAATGAAGCACTATCAAGTTTCAACCTCCAGCTGATGAAAATTTATGTTTTTCAGTTAATTTTGTGGAATATAATAAAACACAATTGTCATCTTGAAGCAAATAAAAAAACCTCGGTTATCTTCCTAAGAATATTCATAGAAGTATAATACATAGGGAAATTTTTAAATATTGATTCCTTCAAAAATTATAGGCATTTGAACATAAAAATTAAATTTTTAGTCAATTTCATAATAAAAAAGCCATAAAAAAGTTTTGAATCAATCGAAATTACCCTGCGTATGTACTTTTATGCAAAATCTAATTCTAAAAATAATAATACTCCTAAAATTTGAAGTCGAACGAAAAAAATTGACGAAGTTATTTGTCTCGCCTATGGCAAAAAATAAGTTTTGAGAAATGCGAGTTGACCTGGAATTTGACTTGCTGTATACCTTTAATATCCTTTGCAATTTTCCTTACCACGAATCAACATAAAACAGTGAAGTAGTAATGGTTAAGCGCAAAAAACGATTTTTCGAAAATTCTCCAATAGTTATACCTCTTAATTTGAATATTTCTTTTGAGTACATATATGTACATATATGATTAAACACCAACCGAAATCTTTTAAAAAATAATAGTTTTCAGATTTTTGCTGGATATATTAACATACCAAGTTACATATATAACTTTTTAAAAACGTTTTGATTATTACTGACATTTGCTTTTAACTATAAAATATGAAAAGAAATTGTACAGTCTTTGTGAATTATAATAATAAATCAACGAAACTCATAAAAGCTGGCAAAATAAAATAAACCATTTTTGTATTTTTGCCACCATTCGTTAAAGCAAATTTATTAAAATTTCATTTTTGAATTTATAATTGCAGATTGGGAATACAAAAAATTAAATTGGGCTATAAAATTGTATGTTTTTTTACACATATTATTTATTTTTAAACCAAATTTTATATTATTAGCAAATTTTCCGGATAATGTTTGTTATTTGTGATCTTTTCTCAAGCTACTTGAAACTTACTTAATATATTGTATTTTTATTTAACTTTATTATTTGTAAATATTATTTTTCATGTATTTAAGTTAATACTCAACAGCTAATATCGCATATGTTTTACACATAAATAGATTAAGTTAAAACGCAAGACTTATGCTACAAATTTTATAGATTTACGCCACGCTCAATTGTGAAACATGTAAAAAACACATATTTCATTTTCATCGAAAGTTGTATGTATGTACTATTCACTGGAAGTTATATTTTAAAAGTTTTTTAGTATGTATGATAAAATAGATGCTCAAGACTTTTTCCAGTGATAGTTTTATTAGCAAAAAGCTAGTTTCCAACTCACTTTCAATTAATTAGGCAATTCAAGGCTTAAGCCAGCACGAAAATATCAAAATGTATCTACCTATGTACATTAGATTTATTTAATATTGTAACTAATCTTTGTCACCTAATGTAGTTTAGGGCTGAGAAATTGCAAGACTTTTGCATACATAATAAAAATTTATGCCTTCATACCTATTTCAAGCATACATAATTATTTCATTTTTCTTTATTAACGGTATGGCTAAAAAAGCCATGGGTGTGAGTAAAAAAGGAAATAATTCGCTGCGATTTTTTTATATTGTAAGCAAATTATCTCAAAATCGTATAAGTTGTCCACTAATCGTTTTTTTTAAACGGTGATTGAAAACATATTTTTTGTGAAATTTTTCATTATTATTTATATTTTTATAAATGAAATTCTTATATAATATATATCCGAACATTAACGGAAAGAATTGCAAAAACTAATTTATTAAAACAAACTACTGATTCGTTGAACGGCGATACCAAAAGCGTGCACGGAAATCATCTGAGCATGTTAAAAATGCCGGGGAGTTAGGTGAATGTGTTATAAAACGTACTGGACCATTATGGCCGAGTGACATTAAATTCAAGCGACCACCGTTGCGAGAATTCCACGAACATAAAGAAGTGGTGGCTTCATCGGGAAAGAGCACGTAATCTTCGGTGTGATTGAATACTGCCTGTGTATTGTGTTCCTGTTTGCCAGTAGTACCAGCACCGGTGTATGTTTGTACTGGGCGACTGGTGCACAACTCCCATAAATAGACCAGTGAGTCTTTTCCAGATGAAAGTAAATACTGTGGAGAAAAGATTCGATACAGCTAATACAGTTTTGTTGCAATTATAACACATTTTGTGATAAACGGTATTTTATCAAAGCTCGTTTTAGGTTTGAATTTAGATTTTTCGTTAGTTATTAGCTGTTAACGTCTACAGTTCAGCTTTATTGTCATTACCTTTCCATTCCTGGTGAATTCCAATGAACAAATTTCTGCGCCCGCATGTGCCTCGGGTATGGTATTAATACAGCGTCCGCTGACTCCGTCCCATATTTTTATTGCACCATCTAAACTGCCGGTGGCATATAACTTCGCCGTTGGTGCAAATTTCACACAGGTTACCGCTGCTTTATGTTGCTGCGACGGTATGGCACTCACAAAACATTGTGATGTGTGTACATCATAGACACGCAAAACAAAGTGTTCTGTGCCAATTGCCATATAATCACCGGTGGGATGAAATGACAAGCAGGTTACAGGTTCGCAATCAGTGAAGACTTTATGCGCCTTTTTCACTGAAGGTTTGGCAATATCAAAAAGTTTTACGGTACCATCTCTTGAACCGGATGCAAGTATATGTTCTTTGGGATGGAACTCCAAATAAGCTACTTCGTCTGTGTGGTCATATAGCGTACGTATAACGGGATGTCCTTGTTGTTCACGACCAGGTTCTATGTCTTCTGGTGCCGATTTAGCCAACATGCGCTCAACATCTAAAATTTTTATACTTGCGTCTACACTGCCTGTGGCAACGAGTGTACCATCGTGACTAAATGCACCAGCACGACAAGACTGCTTATGTGAAGTAACGTAAGCAGTTTCATATGAAGCCGGTTCGGGCGCAAGTGCGGATGCCTCGGGCTCAAATTCTAAATCAATTCCAGGTAGAACGTCGTCCTTGGGTGCAATTGGTTTTTCGGTAGTAGCCTGCATGCCGGCGATCATAACATGTAATAAGCGTTCACTGGGGGCGCATTCATCTGCTTTTACTAACATGGAAAGTTCCATTGCAAACTTCTCCAGTCCATCGTACATCAACTGACTGAATGGGAAATACAAATGTAAATGCCAAAGTTGTGTAAAACTTTCTTTACTTACCTTATAATAAGTCTGTAAAGTATCTCACGATTCTTCACTAGATTTCTGGGATCTAAAATCTCAATATCACGCATGTTTCCTAATTTTTCACAATTCTCGAAGATAACTAGAAAATACAATTGTTTGTAGTTTTAGCTTGTACAGCTGTTTTACAAAGCCGGCGGCCTAGGAGCAGTTCACAATTGAAGTAGAATACTTATTGCAACTATTGTACAACCTCAGTTATATTATTCCTTAAGATATGAAACAAACCAATATTCCAATGTTATAAACTTATCTTGGTGATGGCAATATCATTAATTTTATAGTTAAAGATATTATTATTATTAAGGCTATATTTGGTTTAGCAATTGGGTTAAATCAAGAAATGAGTTTAATTTGAAAGGCAGCACTGAAATAATTGTTATTTCATTCACAATAGCATGATATGACAAGATACTGTGATCAATCCTTTATTTTTGTTTACTACGGTTAAATGTCAAAAAAAAACTTTTGGGAATAAACACGTGTAGTTAATAGTCGTGCTTTAATTTTTTTTATTAATAAAAATAAACATTCTGATTAGAAGAAAATAATGAAAATTCGCAAAAATCATCAACGTAAGCGTTATCGCTACAATGTCAATAGAAAAACTATGAGAAAAACTCGGGAATCCACAGGGAAAATAAAAGAGTATGTATAATAATGTGTTAATTTGTAATTTTCCTCTGTGCTATAATCAAAACAAAATTTTTTTTTACAGCCCTGAAATGAAGAAACTTTGGATTGAAACAAAGCGTAATAAAAACTTCCACGAATTGGGTCTTTCTTCTGATCCCAATAAAGCGGTACCAATTCCAAATTTCAAACAACACCGTCTTAAAACCATGAAAATAGTAAACGGTTTTATTGAAGAAGAAATAGATGATGAAGAACTGAATGAAAAAATAACAGATCGGCCAAGAGGCTATGCCATAGAACAATTAGAAGCGGACGCAGCCGCGCCTAGAGAAAAGCTCCTAAGGTAATTTAAATATATATTTGCACTCACGTTTTACTGATATATACTTCTAATTTTGATTTTTTCTTAGGTTGCCTAAAAACTCTGTAGACCATTTGAGTTACTTTCTGGACAAGTATAAATTCAACTACAAAGATATGGTGGCAGATAGACGAAATTACTTACAATGGACATGGAAACAGTTCCGGATGAAAATAAAAAAATTTATGTCTATACCTGAACAGTTTGATAAATATTTGAAACAAAGAAATTTAAAGCCAGGTGTAAAACCGGCGTGGGATGAATATGATTCAGACAGTGAATGGAAGTAATTGTAAAATACAGTTATTTTTTAGTAAAATAAGGGTTAGTTTTAAATAAATTTTATAATAACTCAAAATAGATATAATTCGATTTTAAATTATAGTTTAAGCGACTTATATTTATGTATTTTGCTGTAATGTTACCCTCTTAAGATACCCTACTATGAAAGGAGGGTGTATTGTGAATTAGCATCTCTTTTTGGTAGGTGCTTGATGCAATCTGCATATTTTTAGCAGCAAATGCGAATATTTCTCTCACCGCTGCGCATTACCCGCCAAGAACCTTACAAACTTACTTTGCAGTCTCTTCTGTGCAACACACTCGAATAACAGATATGAGACATGTATGTCGATAATCTAATATATGGGGGGGAAACCGGCCTTGTTCCCGCTTGCACTAGTGAAAGGGCGCAATATGCACTAGCTAGTGCACTCACTCGTTGCATGCTGCCTACCGACGTATATCATGTCTACATATGCACTCATCTAACGTGCCCCACTCGAATGAGGATGACGTTGGGCCCAGCATTGTCTATTGTAAGGGTATATGCACCACATACAGTCACAAACTGTGATTTGGTTAGCCAAATGTGCTATGGCCTGTGATTATGGTGGTGAAGAGATTGGTAATGGTAGTGGTGGCACTATTCCAGCGCATGTGCATCAGGGCCATTGTGAAAATCGGCCTTTCCGTCTTTTGTGCTCGAGGTAAGTGGCAGGTAATTTTTAACGTTTTGTGAAAATCTGAAAATTACATTCAAAACCTTGAACATCATTCCAAAAATTGTGCAAAAAAATAGCAAACATATATTGGGTAAGTTGAAAACGGTATTATTTTCTTTACTCAATTCAAAATGTTTGTGAAAATCTGTGTTTGAAAAATCGTCTACAAAAATGTGTATCACGCTGCTATAAGTAAAGCGTTATATCAATTTGAAAAATGATAATCCCAACGCCGGCCGGTGCAGCTATCAAGTTTTCCTCAAAGCCACTCCAATGAGGACATTCGAGAATTCCGCAGCAATGGAACCAAAATTTTTTTGTACCAAGCGGCTCACATTAGATGTTAGTGCATAAAATATTGTATAGAGTGGTTAACTCCTCACATCGATCTGCAGCACCGCAATTCACCACAGTTTCCGTTAAAATTGTTTATTTAACTAAAGCGTGACATACAACTTCAAAAAGTATGAAATAACTAATTTTTAAACATTAAAAAATGCGGAAAATCGTTGACTTTATTATATACCCTTATTAAGCTACTTAAATTACGTTAGTCAATTGCATAAATTATAACCCAAAACTTGAGTGCATACATATTTATGTACATAAGGCGTATGTACATATTTAACTGTACATGCATTTATTTATGTGTAGTAAAAATGCATGAATCATTTTGCTTTTTTAAGTTGCAGAATTTCAAATAAAAAAAGTGTTGTTGTAGCAACAAAAAACTTTACCCAAATATCTCAGGAAGAAGCTATTGAGTTGGCAGTCTTTGTCGAATAAAAATTTGTGTCCTTTCCTGTAACTTAAAACCAACTCTTCTGGACACGGAAATCAAATTGCATAAGAACTCAGTTGGTGTACTCCAAAAGCAGATTTTAAAAATCTCTAAAAGCAATTTTTTAATATAATTTTGCACGAAAAAGAAATGGATGGAGAAAAGGAAGAGCCAAAGAACAACATTTAAAATCTGTTTCTGTTGGTATAAGCAGAAACAGAATTTATCCCAACAGAAACAGAGTTTTTTTTAAATTGGAAAAAGGCTCATATATGTATCGACTAAAATAACTTAAACACTCACACACACATGCGAAATTATGACTCATCTATGTAAGTACGTATGTATGTATATAGTATGTACATATGTACAACCACGTCTTGGTTTTAATATATGTACATATGTACATCCAGATATGTATGTACATATATTATACAATTACAGAATTTATTAAGCATTTCGCTGATGCGAGTAATTAAGTTTTTAATAATATTGCAACCGCCTAGCGTAATATCGCAAGCTCATGAATATTTTAGTAACAAAAAGGATTAACTAAGTTCTCTTAATTGTAGTTCCTAACCTTCTGTGGGAAAATCTTTAATAATTCTTTTGACCGGCCGGTTGGTGGTGCAACAAATGCATTACATGTGCATATGTATGTGATTATGCGTTACACCATATGGTCACACATACACATATGCGATTACAGTTAATTCTGTATATAAAAAAGAAACATCCTCGTTGCATGCAATTATTCCCACAATTCTTGAAAATCTACGCAGTTCAATGCAATGAAACCGTCAGGAGGGAACAAACTGCTACTGACGCCCAGTAATTTGCACTAAATAGAGAAAATGTCACCACAGTGAAACATATCTACACATCATTATTGAAAAAACAGCGACAAAACAGCAATACTACATACAATGCATATATACATACATATGTACATACATATAAGAATTTTAAGAGTAAAACATTCTTCACGTGTATTCATACAGGCCATGCGAGCAAAATTTGCGGAAATTTTAAGCTCTTTTTTTTAAGTTGTTCATTTTTTAAATAAGTACGTACAAGTACATACTTCTTTACGGTAGAAAGCATCGAGCTCCTCTGAACTGAGCTCAACAATGTTTAGCTTTATATTTTTCGCCTTATTTTCTCAGTTATATATATACATATGTATGTATGTATGTATGTATATGTATATATTTACATACTGGTACTAACTACCAAGTTACTTTTTACGTTCAAGGCACTAGCTATCACAGGAATGCAGTTGCCATTACAACAGCAATTTGCAAGCAAAACCATAGGTGCTTATTGGAATATTTTTCACACCACATCATTAGCTGTTCCATGTAAAAATTGCATTATGTAAATAAGCTTTAATGAATTTACACCTTGGTTCGTCAGATTGTATAGCAGGTCAGACTTCCAGGTTCAATTTGTAGGCCCATGAGGTTTACAAGAAGCTTGAAGGTAAACCTGTACTCTACCAAATACGGACCCCCACGTCAAAGCATTCAAGATTATTATTAATTTACTTAGAACTTGATATTTTCAGTCCTACATGATTCTACCTTATCCGACTTTCTTATGCCTATAACCTTAAAAAGTTAGATCTGTAGTAGGTTACCGGGCTGAAACATGAAAAACCTGTGCAATATTCTGAAATGAGAAAGCTTCTCATAAAACACATGAGCCGATTAGGTCTATCTAAAACTTCTAGATCCCTTATTTTCCGGAAAACATCTGTAGCACAACATACTTGTAAATGCAAGAACAAGCGCGACCAAACATATTAGCGGCACAGCTACTCCACACTTAACTTTTTCTGCTTGGGTCTCAAATTTCAAACATATGTACATACGTGTTTCTCTATACATACATATGTGGTACACTCGTGCAAACCCATATTACATCCACTTAGCACTTGAATTGATTTTTGAAACAAATCCACGGAAAGAAAATATTGAAAAAAGCAAGAAAAATGCAAAAATATATATTATAATAGGCGCACAAATATACCTATACCTATAACTTATACTACAAGTAAATATATTTGTCTAGTCGAACGCAACTGAGTAGTCATCTGATTCATAATGCCCCAACAACCTAATCTACTGCACAGCTCGTGCTGCAAGTGAAAAGCTGAGAGCATGCGGTCGAAAGCATTCCCGACTGCAAAATGTTGGTTAAATAGACATACAGACATACAGACAGACAAACCGACGAACAACTGGATGGCACGACTGCGAACGTACTTTCCAATGCAGATACGAATCCATTGCAGCCCAGCTGCCGATGCCGCAACACGACTTCCCGTCAACCGCACAAACACTACATACCCCTACCGCCGGCAAAAACTTACGCTCCTGCTGGCATTTCTTTCATATTTCGCTGCACTCAAACCAGCCAACGTCCACATGCTATGCATATTTTTGGGGATGTGCAATTGGGCCGGGTAACGTTTGCGGTGGTCGCGTCTGGCGGCCGATTGGTTGGAGTACAGACATATGACTCCATCGCCAGAGATGGTTATTGATTTTTCATATAGAGAAAAGACGAAACTTTTGCACATTCGATTGTGTTGTAGCGGTGCATAGACGTGCAGGCAGCGAAAATTGCACTACGTCACAAGCAAGTACGGACGATTTGTAGTTAAAAAATTCAAATTTATTGCTAATTTATTGCAAAAAATGCAAAAATTTATTGAAAAACAATTTAATGTGTTTATTAATGTTTGTTGAAGCAATTTTCCATTTGGAAATTGTGCGGTATATGCAGTGGGTGGTGAGGTGATAGTCTAAAGCCGTGATTGCATTTAATAAATCGCTGGGAAAATGAACTTTTAAAGCTGTACCGTTAGACGAGTGTGTGTAAAGATAGAAAATTAAAAAATGCGTAATAATTAAAATATAGACATACATACATATGAAATTTCAACCTACACCAACACTCAGCCCACACCCTCAGCCCAACCTACCCCAACTCACTTCAGCTCAACGCATTGCGTGTTCAATTTTTTGTTGAAAACTAAAAATTTACACTTTTTTGCAGAGTTTTCTTTAATCTTTGACTTTCGACTTTTGTACGGACAAAGGAAATTCGATTTGCTTCCTTAAAAGCCGGCATCAAACAAGTAAGTCTGCATAAGAACTTTCTGAAGTATATATTTGTATATCTAACTTATGTATATACCTATATATATATATGTATGCATATTCATGTCCCCGCCTACACCCTCTCCCGTCCACTATCCGGTGTGCACTCAATTCTCAACTCACCATCTCACCAACAAAACTCCCAAACACTCTTCAATGACCCTTTCATTTCAACTTGCCGATTCAACGACAAGTGTACTCGCATACTTCATACTCATACCTTAGCGAATGCCGTCACTTACTTACGATTTATATTTCACTTTTTATTCGCACATTTTTTCCGCCTGAAGCGTAGTAGCGTTCACAGTGTAATCGGTCAAATCACAGCTAAACAGAACGAAATCTCGCCGGCATTGAGACTATCAGCGTGTTTGTAGCCTAAATTTACAAGATGGGTAAGGAGAAGACTCATATTAATATTGTCGTGATTGGTCACGTCGACTCGGGTAAGTCCACCACCACCGGTCATTTGATTTACAAGTGTGGCGGCATTGATAAGCGTACGATTGAGAAATTCGAGAAGGAAGCTCAGGAAATGGGTAAGGGCTCATTTAAGTATGCCTGGGTTTTAGATAAACTGAAAGCCGAGCGTGAGCGTGGCATAACCATTGATATTGCTTTGTGGAAATTTGAGACGCAAAAATACTATGTGACCATCATTGATGCGCCTGGACATCGTGATTTCATCAAGAACATGATTACTGGTACTTCGCAAGCCGATTGTGCGGTATTGATTGTGGCGGCCGGTACCGGCGAATTCGAAGCTGGCATTTCCAAGAATGGTCAGACGCGTGAACATGCACTATTGGCATTCACTTTGGGTGTTAAGCAATTGATTGTTGGTGTGAATAAGATGGATTCCACCGAGCCGCCGTACAGCGAGGCACGCTATGAGGAAATCAAAAAAGAGGTTTCATCGTACATCAAGAAGATCGGCTATAACCCAGCATCGGTGGCTTTTGTACCGATTTCCGGTTGGCATGGCGACAATATGCTTGAACCATCTGAGAAGATGCCTTGGTTCAAGGGTTGGACTGTGGAACGCAAAGAGGGTAAAGTGGAGGGCAAGTGCTTGATTGATGCGTTGGACGCAATAATGCCACCGCAGCGGCCCACCGACAAGCCATTGCGTTTGCCATTGCAAGACGTCTACAAGATTGGCGGTATCGGCACGGTACCAGTGGGACGTGTGGAAACTGGTATACTGAAACCAGGTAAATGAGAGCAGCGTAGTTGAGCCACATTGGCTAAGCGAAAGAGTGTATGTGTGTGCGTATGTGTTAATTTGCAGGCAAGCGCAGGCACCGGATATGGTTGCCACATGTTTATACAAACAACATATGTGTGTATATGTGTGGACTGAGTTGTGTGGGTGCGAAATTGAGTATGAAAGCTGTTGCTGCAACTGTCGAGAGCGCAACCGAAGTTGCAAAAGTGGGTCGCTGGTGCTCGTTTCTTACACACATTCATACATATATTCTGTACTTTCTTTTGTTGCATAACTCGGTACATTTCGTTGCATATTTTTGTGCTGGTCCGATAGTTGCTGGAAGTATGCAGGTTCCGTGTCCGGGCAACGCCGAAGCAACCGCAAATGCTCTCATTTGCGTTCACTTGCTAACTGATACGCTTGCGTGTGTATGTACTCAGCGAATAGTTAGCGTATTTCATAAATTTCATATTTGAATTTCGATTTTCAGCAAGTACCGAAGCTATATGATGCAACTTTTCAAATTTTTCACAGGTATGGTGGTGAATTTCGCACCGGTCAATTTGGTAACTGAAGTAAAGTCTGTTGAGATGCATCACGAGGCACTCTCCGAAGCTTTGCCCGGTGACAATGTGGGCTTCAATGTGAAGAACGTTTCCGTTAAGGAGTTGCGTCGTGGCTACGTAGCTGGTGATTCTAAAAATTGCCCCCCGAAGGGCGCCGCTGACTTTACAGCTCAGGTGAATTATTTTTAAATTCTGTTTATGTCGCGTGATCATTTGAATAAATACCTATTGATATTTATTGTATGTTACAGGTGATTGTTCTTAATCATCCTGGCCAAATTGCCAATGGTTATACTCCGGTTTTGGATTGTCACACCGCTCATATTGCTTGCAAATTCGCTGAAATCAAAGAGAAATGCGATCGTCGTACTGGCAAGACCACCGAAACTGATCCGAAAGCTATCAAATCCGGTGATGCGGCCATTATTATGCTTGTGCCAACCAAGCCGTTATGCGTTGAAAGTTTCCAAGAGTTTCCACCGCTCGGGCGGTTCGCTGTACGCGACATGAGGCAAACGGTCGCTGTGGGGGTCATTAAGTCGGTCACCTTTAAAGAGACAACCTCGGGTAAAGTCACAAAAGCCGCCGAGAAGGCACAGAAGAAGAAATAACTAGAGTGCCAGCAGAACATTAAATCACAACAACTAATAAGTATGCAGCAATTAAAGCAAATACAAATACAATTTGTATTATCGTCATCGTCATCAATAATGTCGTTGCCATCAGAGTCGTTGGAGTTGTCATTTTTATTACCGCTGTCGAATGCAATATCGATGTCGTGGTTAACAACGACAACCGCAATTACTCCAAAAGCAACAACAGCAAAAATACTACATAAATCTCAAAAGAAAACATTTAATAAGCATAAATTTAAAAGAATACTACAATTTACTATTATCAATGATATGAATATGAATATGATAAGCAATTATTATGATAGTAATGCTATGACATTCAATGTGAGCAACAACATCAACAACAAAACAAACATCAACACAAAGCACACCATTGAACACCCATTTATGTATGACTACATCAATTATTATAGACATGCTTCATGCTACAATTACTACAACAATAACAATACCGAGAGCATAAACATAAACACCAAACCCATTCCCCCCGTCACCTATAGTAGTGAAATTTCAACAACAAAAGTAAATATCTGCTCATCAGAAATGATTAGCAACAAATCGGCCTTCCCGCAGACATCGGTTGGCTCTGGCATAATTGAGAAGGCATCACCCCCCATGCAAGTAGTCAATAACAAAATAAAAGACACTGATAACATAGAAACACCACAATTTGCAACAAAAACTCCTTCATGTGCTATTCCATGCCCAATCACTACTTCAATTACGCCAATTTCTTCCACACAGTTTATAGCCATACGTGAAGCAGCTCATTTAGCAATCAATACCAAACTAATTATGTTATTATTTTCAATTGTATACTATATTTATAACTTTCTTAATCTATACCGTCATCGCAAATCGTTTCGCAGGAAATCTGGTTATAACGTTTTGTTGAAAACAAACCCAATGTCCACAACTATCCCATACAATATCGACATTAACGCACTTAGCAAGTGGTCATACATTTCATAATTAGAATGTCCAACCAATAAGTTTCATAGATGATGCACGCTCATCACGATTTATGCAGCAAACAATGTCAGCTTATCCCTTATCGTATTCCCTCATTATATTAGTGATCACAAGTGTACATTTGAATGTATGCGAATTCATAAATTTCCTATTACCGATATGAATGCATACGTTTGTATTGTATTGTAGATGTATTTCAACACCAAACTGTGAGACTCAATCGAATTGAATTCATTTTGTTATTAATTCATATAATTATTATTAAGTTTTTTATATATGGTATTGTGAAACCCAACCAAAGTTGGTAATACTCTTAATCGCCCTATCCAACATAAACAACAAACACACGCACTCCAATTACAACAACATAAACTTTTACAGATTAGCCATTTTATGCAATACACTCCAACCACTTGGACATCATACAAATGCAAAAGTATCAATTTACACGCCATTAACACTTTACAACCTGCTTATTTGGACCAATCAAACTGTGTGCAAATAAGCAAAAACCCCAAAACTGACATGCAACTCGCGAAAATTAAAGGCCAAATAGTTTTGTTGCGCCTGTCATCAAGTTCTGTTATTCCGCAAACTTGTTGTCAAGGTCATACATATACATACATACATATGTAATCAAAACATGCAAAGAAAGCATAAAATGCAAAGACACATACACAAACACACCTCAATGGATGCACACACACACACACATACAGACATACAATACAACTAATCACTTGAATGCATAAATGCAAAGCATGAATAGACAGTGAATGTGTACTAATTAAAATTAATAAACGAAAATCCCAAAAATACATACATATATGAAAATAAATATAAATAAATGTAAAAGCTGGAGTTGCTTAAATAAAGATGAAACATTTCAATGGTATGATTGAAATCAACAATTTTAAAATTCGAATTGAGAAATAAAGAAGGCTTGACCAACAAAAACAAAAATATGTGGACCGCTTGTTACGGCAATAATAATTCATAATAGGTAAGTGTTGCTAAACATTGTCTCAGTACAAAATAGTTTTTTTTTTTAATTAAAGTTTAAAAAGTATTTTATTTCAGTTTGGGAAGTTTTATTAGGTTTGGGAATAGTTTAATTTAATTTTATGTAGTATACCATGGCCACAGCAAAGCGTGACTGGATATAGTTGTATAGATACATAAATAGCTAATATACATACATAAAGATAACCAGGGGCCGTACCAGTTATGAGGAAATATTCAAAAAATTAAGTTTAATAATTATTTCATAACTTTATATTTTTTCCTCACAAAATAATCGTAATTTTTTATTTTTATTTTTCGCTTACAAAATTTTAAATAACTATAACGCAATAGGAGTTGAAGAGTAAGCTTTTTCTCTTGCATAGTTATTATTCTGTGTGTGAGTAAGCAAAAAAAAAAATGTACAAAAATAACGATTATTTTTTGAGGAAAAAATTTAAAATAAAAATTTTAAAGTTTTTGACATAATTGTGTAGCCCGCTAGCAAAAATAAAATATATATATATGTGATATTTGAATACATCGACACTTGGTAAATTTTCTATTTTTACTTTACAGGAGTTGTTCGAGAAATACTGTATTTTTTTGTTCAAGAGTCACCGCAATGATGTTGCTAATGTCCGGCTATGGAAGCTGTCCACATATACGAGTGTGGGAAAAGCTTCTAATTAAATATATTTTCTTACAGTCACAAAATGATCTGAAGTTATAATTTTTTAAATGTTGTATACATACAATACATTATATACATATATGTGATATTTTCAAAATTTACATTAGTTTTTTCCGTTGAAACGCCGCTTGTAGGAGACTCCAGTGCAAGTCAATTTGTTTACTGCAATCATTATGCATTTGTTCTTCACAAAACTGTCATAAAACTCCACAAATTAATAAGAATTAAAACAAGAAAAAACGTTAACTTTTGCACCGAAGCTTATCCAGTTTGTATGGAAGCTATATGCTATAGTTAACCGATCTGAACAATTTCTTCGGAGATTACAGTGTTGCCTTATAAAATAATCTATACCAAATTTCGAGAATAAATCTTGTGTTCATGAAATTCGTCTATTTATGGGAGGTGTCCGTATTGGGGAATTTCACCACATTTCCAAACTGTATTCAGAGAGATATTTCATTTCACCCCGTAATCGGGTGTAATAGTAATTAGTACCAATAGAAAGCCCAAATGCTGCATTTTCAAAATTTCGAATGTACTGATAGTGAGAAAACTCGTGAAAAGGAATAGTATAATAACTCAGCGACGCGCAAAATTTGGCGTTAGATTTTCTCCTTACCCGCAATATATTCGATTGATAAAAACCACTTTATTTCTACAAATAAGTATAATTTAATTTACTAAATTTTTCACAATGCTCTCCCTCCACCTGCAAGAAAAGCGGAAATCTGTCAAAATTTCCGACCATTGGGTCAACGTTTGCCAATGCTCAATACTTGTAGACAAAAACTACGATACTTATATTTTAAATTATTTACTCACTTATTTATACTCTCCCATGCAAATGATAGGTTCTGCATTTAACAATTAGCAGCCACAATAACCTTGGCATTCTCCCCAAATACCGTTTGGATTAAACAAAATTCCTTTCTTTCGGGAGCTATAGTAAATTATATCAATAGCAATGCATAAACTCACCTCTAAACAAACAATAGTGAATATATTAATATATTTGAACAATATTATTTAAACTTAATGCGGTATTTATCATGCCTATGCTATTTCAAATAAATGTTTGATGAAATGAAATGATCCACGGAATACGGAAATAAAAAATAACCGATTGCTTTTGCATTTGTGAACGATAAACAATTTCGCCGTAATCTATCGTGAATGATATTAAAATGAAGCACAAGTTCCACAGCTTTGGTACAAACAAAAACAATGTCTGTAAATTGCAGAAAATGCCGGCAGAATTTCTGACTCACTCTTTGTGACCAAGAGAAATCGTACAAAACAGGCGTTGTAAGTTTTGTCAAGGTATAACTTATATTAAACGCTGGCTTTGATGCAAACCGTTAGAACTTGCCAATATTTACATTGTTACCAGAATACAAATTATCAGACTTCATGGCCGATCCACGTTTACGACAATTGACAATTAAAACGGGCGTTGTGAAACGTTTGACAAAGGAGAAAACAGTTTGTGAAAAGGAAGTGGTTACAGAGCAGAACCGTTTGGAAAGATTCAAGGGTGAAGGTGCTGATGAGCACGTTCTAAAAAAACAAGAAGAAGTAATAGCTGAGTGTCTTATGATGCTTCCAGATACATTACGCAGGTGGGAATTATTAAACAGATGGTCTGGCTGAAAAGGTTTTCTTGAACAGATGTTTACTTATATTTTCAGATTAAGAAAAGAGTTAGAAACCCTTGAAAAATTCTTGTCAGAGGAAGAAGAACTGAAGGAAGCAAAAGAGTACGAAACGGCAATACAGGTTGTAAATGATGCCAAGGAAGTGCTTGCGAAAAAGGATTAACCAATTCGATGTACAAAAAAATATTAAGTCTAATTTTATAAGTGCACAAGCATAATTCACCAACTCTTAATATAAACACTATTTTTATTTAATTGAATTAATCGTAATGTCTAAAACTAATGATACAATTTTAAGTATCTCGCTGTTAAAAAACAGTATTGAAACTATACTTAGAAATATCGAGGAATTAGAAAGGATTAAATCCGACAACGGAGATTGGGGAATACATGTCAATAGATTGAAGCAACAAACAGAAAAGTTAATCCAGAAAGTGGAAAGTGCGCCGTTAGAACACTTAACTAAGGTGTTGAAGAAAAAAAAACTAAAACGTCAACGAAAGAAATATAAATTAAAACAAATCAAAGCGGATGCTAAAAATAGAATTACACCCCAAGACCTGATATCACAGAAAATCTCAAACATTCAACAGAGTAATAAATATCCTTCGAGTCCGTCTCATGTTACACACATATCTTCCGTAAAAAAGTGTCATCATATTCGTTTGCTGAAGCAACATGATGCTCAACGTTTTCTCCGAACCTTTGAGTTATTAAAAGAGTTACATTTTTCACGTGGTCAGAACGTTCATAATACAAAGGAATTTGCTGAACAACTACGTGATTTACGAATATATTGGGGAAAAATATTTGATGAAAATAACACAGAATGTACACAAGAACGGCACGTAGAGGATCAATGGAATGAGACAATTTTTGGACCGGTTGAACATTCCTGCTATAACGGTGACCAAAAAATGAGTGACTTCATACGAATACGGCACATTTGGGATAGCTACTTGACGCGTAGTAAAAATGGCTCTTCTATGCCTGGTGGTTGGATTCTTCCCAGTGGAAACGCCAGTTCAGAATGGCAGCAATACCAGGTCATTTGACCATCTGAATTGTTGCGTTTACCTGTTTTTTATGTAATACTTTTTAAATTAATAAACTTTCACTACTTTTCAAAGGAAATATCTCTAACAAAACGTTAAATTATGTAAATCACTTTTATTGGAATTCAGTTGCAACAGAGAACTTTTTTCTTAACTTTTAACGTATGAGCGAATGGTCATGCTGACCATTGAGTTGGAAATTATTCATATACCCAACCTTCAGCAGCTGGCTGCCATGAAACCAGCTCCTTCTCATTGAACCAAAGAGCGATTTCCTTATTTGCCGATTCAACAGCGTCCGAGCCGTGGATAATATTACGACCGACTTGAATACAGAAATCACCGCGGATGGTACCAGGCAAGGAGTCAGCTGGGTTAGTAGCTCCCAACATTTGACGACCAGTCTTCACAACATTCAAACCCTCCCAAACCATGGGAACCACTGGGCCAGAGCTCATGTAGTTGACCAAACCGGGGAAGAAGGGACGAGCAGACAAATCGGCATAGTGCTTCTCCAAAAGATCCTTTGATGCCTGGAAATATAAATTAAATAACATGTTTTAAAACTGACCTTCCATATTGTTTCCGTTGTTTTTCTTTGAAATAAAAAAAGTACACATGTGGCAAAATTCACTGGACAAACCTAACCACACTTTTATCCCTCGGTGGGAAAAAGATTTACACTGGAAAGTCCGAAATTCCAATCAACCCTAGACACAGTAAATTTGATTAGCCCATTTTCACTGGCCTATCTACTCACCCATGTGAATTTCATGGCCACCAATTTGAAGCCCTTCTGCTCAAAGCGCTCGATGATCTTGCCGACGAGTCCACGTTGGACTCCATCGGGTTTCACCATGATGAAAGTGCGCTCCTTATTTGCTGCCATTGCGTACGAGAACAAAGAGAAGAATGCCAAAATCGTACCAATCATGACGGCTTTTTTACCTAGCAAATTGATTAGCGAAAACGACCGGTTGAAAGAGCGGGAAGACATATTTTCGTGCTGTTGCGCAGAAATCATATTGGAAATTCGAAAAATAAAAGCCGGCGTTAACCAGTGTTGCAAACACAATTGAATTTCCATTCGATTACAAAAAGATTGCACAGTAAATACAATTATGAAATATCATAGAATTTTACAAAAAATAAATACATACATTTACTAAAATCTCATTTAAATATTTTGTGGATAAATAAATGTCTCATTATTTAGAAGAGATGTCTAACATTCTACCAGCTTCAGCTACATTACTTACAGAAAAAAAAATTTTGTGATCCTAACAAAGATACATAGCATTTTTAATATAATTAGTCAACAAGAAAAAAACTGTTGCTTAATATTATTGGCAATAAGAAAACTTGTTTTAACTTCGTTACATACATTATTAATTCAGTTTTACTGAAATTTTCATCTATTATTTTTGGAGTTTCAATATAGTTTTCTTGTACATACATATCATATATTACTGTTCTAAATATATAAAAAAGTTAATTGAGTTTACAAGGAATATATATACACATAAATCACGGACTAATATATACATATGTATATCTTATGTGCTTAATTTGCCCAAACTATCGGCATATTGGAATTCAGGGCTGTTCTCGTACTCGCACATATCCAAAGCTATTTCGCAACTCTCCTTTACAACTCTTTTTTCATCCAACGCATAACGACTTAATATGCTGACACATTCCTCCGTAGCGATCGCTCCAAGAGCTTCTGCGCATTCATGACGCACCATTTCATTTTCACTTTGATCTTCCAAGTTGTCCTTCAAATAAGAAATACTGCATGGTTCTTGAATTTGGCCCAATACAAAAGCGACCTCATGGCGAAATAGTGCCGAGCGATCCTTTAAACCTTTTGCGATAGCTAAAACACTTTCCGTGGTACCCAAATTACGTAAACTGAACATAGCACGATATCGGTCAAATAAGCTTTGATTAGGATCTAAGTAAATAGTTTTCAAATCTTCGACGTTTTTATTTCCGCTAATTGGAGGCGAAGGATCTACTGATGCGTAGGGATTTTTGTCATCTACTGTTTGACCACTCTGCAGCCAACGAACACGATCTAATGCGATTGAACACGTTTCCGCCACTTCCACTATAGGGTCTTCCTTGTATTGTTCTAGAATTGGAATGACCTCTGGTGCACCAATGGCGCCAAGCGCTTCACCGGCTTCATGCCTTACCATAGGTTCTTGCATCGTATCAGCGAGTACATTTGTTAGAATGTCTATGGCTCTTTTATCCTGCATCTGTCCCAGACAATAGGCTAGTTCATGTTTTAACAAAGCTGATTCATCGGAAAACCCACGACTAATTTCTTCAATCGCTTCAGCTCCTCCAAGATTTTTTAGAGTGAATAAAGCTCGAAAACGTTCCTTTAAAGGGCGTTCCTTATTATTTAGGACAGCACCAATGGCTTTCAGCTGCTCCTGAGTAACCATGCTCTAGTTTTTACTAAGACAGAAATTTCCAAGTTATAGGATGAAGAAAATAAATGTGCATGAAGTATTTACAATCTCAATTCGAAATGACATTTATTACAGATGTGGTATAGGGTTGCTGTGGTCTATAAATATATTTTTCAATACAAATTTTATTCCATATAAACTGATGTGTTCTTGCATAATACATTAAATTTTCAACACATTCAAATACACCACTTTACCGTACGGAAATTAAGTGAACTCAGATTAAAATTATGAAATCAAATTAATTTATGTAAAAAGTAACTGGAAACGCGATTGAAATATCAAAAACAACTCTGTTATTTCTTAACAGAAGTACCAACATCTGACTCGTTCGTTAATGACATTTATTCAAAAATCACATTTCGGAGTTCTTCAACGAGTGCAGTTGTAAAGCACGTGCTTTGAGAGATAAATGTAACTTTTAAAACTTCTCACTATTTCCAACAAAAATTGATACTTGAAAATGTATCCAGTATTTATAGATCCTTAATTGTAATTAGGAATTTTGATTAGTTACACTTAACGAGAACGAGTTTTCAAGATGGCACCACTAGTTTACGCTAAGAAAATGCAACACTGAGGATTTGAGTTATTCGTTGAAAATAAACGAGTAAATAAGTTAAACGGATGCGCGGCGTTACGTTGTGAAGTGGAAAATTTATTTCATTAAATTTACATGTTTTCGTGTACAAATAATTTACAAATTACCGGAATAAGTGAATTTGATAAGTTTTAATCGTGCAAACAATAAAATTATATGAATATTTAAAATTCTATCTCGCAAAAATATAGTAATACGGTGCAGTGGAAAAATTTTCGTTGTGCGCGTTGTTGTGAATCACGTATATAGAATAGCATTGAAAGCGCAAAATAAATTTGACGTATTAGTTCGGAATATCAGAATTGCGGAGAATTTAATACTAGCTATTTCTTAAACAAATAAATAACAATGTCTGAAGTTGCGAATAATAGTGAAATTCAGCAGAACACTGTACCAGTTGAACAGACGATTGTTGAAACGGGGGAAACGGTGTCGGCAAGCGCGCCCACGTCGACTGAGGCAGAGATATCAACTGCGACCGAAAAGCAAGTGGTCAACGACAGCATTGAAGCTGAATGTGCGTCAGGCGATGCGGGCACCAGCTCTGTGGAGGCGACGAAACCAACGGAGTCCTCACCAAAAGTGGAAAGCAAGAAGACACCCGTAAGTATAAGTCAATTGGTGCATTAACGCTCAATGTATGTGCATAAATTCTGTTCATGCATTTTGTATGCGGGGGGTTGCAGTAATTAGCGATACGATGCGATAAAATCAAATAGAAGCATTGTGCAAACAAAGTTCTACAAGTCTTCACAGAAACCTCTGGAAAATATCCAGAAATAGTTCCAATGTAGATCCAATTAGTTTCACAATTATGACGTTTATTGCAGTAATGAAATATATATCTAAACGTTATAGGCGTAAGTTTTTTATGAAAATATGTAGATGAAAGAGATAACTCCAACTTATCATATATTTGTACTAAAAACGAAAATATTGCTCGTGGCATAAAAAGCGCGCATTTTTCCCCTTATGTCTTTAATACTTGTGTTCAAGTTGTTACCTCATTTAATGTTTCCGCAGCGCCCCCTCCCAATATTTTCCTCTCTGTTGTCACATACTTTTGTGACGTATGAAACACATTAACTTCGCAGCTACTGCGCTGCCTTACGTTGTCATACAACTATAACATTTTTTTTTAATATTCCACCTATAACTCGGCTCTTAACATTACGTTTCGTGTAGTTAAATTTTCGTTACTTTGCATTGTGTTTTTTTTTTATTAGTTTTCCCTCTTTTTCTGTTTATACTCGTTACTTGTTCCTCAATGCAACGAACGAGCTGAATTATACGCTTCAAAGCGTGTTTGTTGTATACATGTATTGTGTTTTCTGAGGTTTGCTGTACTTCATACCCATTCCTATGATTCTTTTGGATTTTGCGCGCGTTTCAGTTTACGTACGGTCGGTTGATTTCAATTTTGTAATTCCTGATATATTCCTTTGCTTGTTTTGTGACATACTTTCTTTTCTTTTTTGAAGGATTCAATTATTGTTTGCCAATTTGTATAACATGGTGATATGATAGACTCAAAAAGTGATTTCACTTAGCAGAATTATTTTTTCCTATCTCTGGATATTAGGATATTTTCTTTTCTATATTATGTATTAGATAATCCAATAGGTCGAACTAAAGGCAAGAAGTACACCATAATTTAATTAATACGAAATTGCTGATAAGATTAACCATTGTTTTTTTCTGTTTTGTTTTGGTTACCGTTTTCTTTCGTAACTATGACTTGCATACACAAATTTTATTTGTTACACTTTTTAAGGTGAAACGGACACCTTCAAAGCGGATGTCTTTCATAGAGCGGGCGCAAAAAGAAAGTGAAGAGCTTGTTAAAAATATGGGCGGCAGTTTGGAGTTAGATGGTGGTCGACGCACACGATCAAGCACACGTGGTACACCAACCCGATCTTCAGCAGCGTCCACTCCGCCTCCTGCGAAAAAGGCGCGTACGTCTCCGGCAAATGCCAGCAGCACTCCGTCCCGTGGTCGTGGACGTGGGAGAAAAATTGAAACATCCGAAGAATCAGAAGATGCCAAAGAGGTAGCGGAGCCGAAAGCGATTAAAACACCAGAAAAATCAAAATCGCCTAAAAAGAAACAAGTTAGTTATTAAATATAATCGCAATTAATTTGATTATAAATATTTTTTTTTAACTCTAGGCTCCTGCAGACAAACACAACAACACATCGAAAGATTCAGCTGAGCCTGAGCCTGTGGCTGAATTATCTGTGTCAGTAGAGGTTGCTGAAAAGACTACCGAAAACAAAGAAGAAGACGTAGTGGAATCCTTATCAAGTGTGGAGCCCTCTGAGGAGCAAACAGATGGTAAAATCGAATCAGAAACTATTGCAGAAGATCAACAGAGCAAAGACCAAGACGTTATCGCTGTAGAAGCGGAACAAGAGGTATCAGCTATACCTAACGATAGTGAAACAGCAATGGACACAAGTGAGCCTGTAGTGGTAGAAAACCCAATAGATGCAGCCGTAGATACGGAGCCAATTAAGCCAAAAGAAACTACAGATGTTGAAATTGTTGCAGAAGAAACCACAGAATCAACCACCGAAGAAACAGCAACAGTCATGGAAACAAAAGATTTACCCTCTGAAGCAATGGAAGTCGATTCTAATTCAAAAAGCAGTGATGTCGAGCTAATTGAATCTACACCTGCTACAATCGAACCAACCTCAAATGCGGAAGAAACTTCTGCGCCGCTTGACGAAGCCAAAATTAGCCAGGAAACGGTAACTGTAGAAGAAAACACAATAGTCCAAGAGCCTGCAGTTAAAGCTAATGACGTTGAGGATGTGGTAGTCGTCAATGCAGAAGTTGCTCCACAAGCGCCGGTTGCTTGTGAAGTGGGGAGCTTAGCACCGAATACAAACGCGTTAACTGCAAACAATGAAGCTTGTGCCAATAACGTAAAAGAAGATGTGGCTGTCGAAAACCCCGCTACTGTTGAAGTTGAAAATTCAGCAATAGAAGTAAATGCCAACAATGATGATGGTGTAAAGCCAGAAAATGAGTTGTGTAAGTTAGCATTTTTAAAAAATGTATAATATTTCAACAGATAATGTTTTTTTTTTATTGGCTGCATGCAGGTGTACCAAAAGTCGTGTCGCCATCAATAACTAATGCAAATACGGATAGCACCGTGGCCACGATTTTGTAAATGTGAAATACATATACAAACATCGACTTCAACATTTATTACAATAGTTAACCGTTATAATGCCACAAAAGGCAAACACCGTTAAACCACCACAATATGAACGCAGCATGAATATATTTGCAATTGTGGAGTGGAGAAGTATACAAAAAGATGAGGAGTAATAGTTGCCGAGTTGACAAGCCATTTAGTTATGCACGAATGTCTACCACACAACCCGCCTGAAATATATTTATGGACGTTTAGTTTTGTATTTGTTTTCATACTTTTCTTAGATTTACTTCTCTATTTTCACTGCAGAAATTTAAATGGACAAATTTTAAGCATCAACGGATAAGATTTAATTAATATGTCGCGCTACATATACATTTTTTTAATTGGACTACAGAAACACAATGTATAATAATATATTATATATATAATTATATGCAAAAATAAAAATCTACAACTAATTTAGATTATGATAACAATTCAAAACAATAAAAAACATAAACAATCATTTATTGTTTTTATTGCAAAGTTTACAAAATGCAGTACATTTTATAAAATCGATAAAAATCAAAAAAAAAAAAATAATAATATATATATATATAACTGTGTATGTAACAGTGGACAAATATGTGTGTATGTGAAATTTTTTTTTAATTATGACTCAAAATTTTTTGCAAAGAAAATGAATTTCTATATAAATAAAATGTAAGGTAATGCTGTATAGTAAAAGGTGAATATCAAGAGCAATAATATATTAACATTAGAATAAATATATGCATGTGTAAAAAGTTTCGGAAAGCTTACTACTTTCAACAAAAGTTTCTACCGTAAACAAATTGTAATGTTTTTGTTTGGAACTGCTAAAGAGTGGTATTTTAGGTTAATAGTGCTTTTGAAAGTTTATTCTTGAAAGTGTTACAAAGAATAACACCGCTTAAATTGTATGTTTACTACATTTCAATATATGTACATACATATGTATAAAGTGTACATTTTTACAGAATGAAATGTGCAACGAAATAATTTAAAAATTTTAATAATTTTTTCCTTTCAGTGAAAATTTAAATGGTGTTTCCAATTAAAAAGCATTCGACACATTCTTATATAATAAATTTTTTGCAAGGCAAAATAATCTTTACATTTTCAAAGTGGCACAATTGTTAGTAGTGCTGGTAAAATGTATATGAACGGAAAAACAATAAAAAAAAATAAAATCCACCAGCAAAATAAACTTAATTCTCGTATGGGATTTGGTATAGTCTATTTTTTTCGAAAACAATTTTATCCGAAGTGAGAAAACAAATTTCGTCAAAACTACTAAGCCGTAACAACTACAACAAAAACAACTAAATTTAGCTTAGATGTAAACAAACGTATCACATAAGATATCTGTACAATTTAATTATACATATACAATATACACATTTCTTTCTTTTGTAAATAAAGAGTTTAAATATACAAAAGAGAAAAAGAAAAAGGAATTTTATTTAAATTTTGTATTTTTTATATCAACAACTCTCCAATTAGATATATGCAGCTTAAATAGTTGATAAGTAAATCTAGAGCCTCTGTGTGTATATGAAATCACACTGAAGAAGTGAGGTTAGCTAATATCAGTATTCAACAATTGCAGTCCGAATTATGCGCACAAAGAGTGTTTCCGCGCACTAACCTTGTTTAGTGCAGAGAGAATGATCATATTAAATTGACAGACACCCAAGCCGAAACTGGACTACTTGGTACACAATAGACGCCTTTTATTCGAAATCTATCTATCTATGAATAACATTAGCGTGTACACGACTGATGTTTGGATCACGAATAAAGCTGCCCAGAATCTTCTCATTAAGAAATCCAAATATAGCAGCTGTAAATCTGGATTCACAGAGTGTAAACTTATCTATTACCGTTTTTAACTACTGACCATAACTTTAGACTATTAAGACTACTCTTACTTCGATATCATTCTACTTGAAATGGTAGAGTGAAATATTTAACATTAAAACGATAATTAATTATACTATTTAGTTTTATTAGTTGCTATTTTCGATTTTTTCCGGCATCGGAATTGTTGTACCGCCATCGGTTTCCTTCTCATCTGCTGCTGTAGTGGTTGTTTTCAGTGGGTACTCTTCCATTTCCAAAGGCTTACTTACTTTTAAGAAACGCTGCACGAAAGGCGCGAAGAGATGTGGATTAATTTTATCGGCTTCATCTCGCCGCCAAATATAGCTTAGTGGAATGGCCAACAGCCAGACAAGTGAAACTCCAATAACTTTGTACCAGTAAAAGGATATTTCGTAAATAGAAAATTCACGATTACTACCAAAAGCTGTGGTGACCTTTGGCTCCTCCACTCCTTGTGCGAGCATTTGTAAGTTAACGGCGTTCGTAGTGTTCGAGCTGAAAATAAAAAAAACAAACAAACTGTAAAGTGTGCTCAGAGAACATTTTTTTAATTATCAAAAGATTAGCAAGGAACGGTTCTATATCAATCAGTTCGGTTTAGAAATCTGTAGATCTTGTGCGCAAAATTGTTTTCATATTTTTATTTTGATATTTCTTAAATATTATTGTATTTTGGCTGACATAATTGTAGTGAGATATCCATATATTATATATAAATGAGTAAGATCAAATCTTCAGGTACTTAGCAATCTATCAGTTGTAAAAACTTTTTTTGTTAAGGAAACTTTAAGTTCTTAAGATGTACATATGTACATATATATCACGCAAACCACTTGAGAGGTGGGGCAAGAAACGGTAAGACCTTCGAATACTAATGCAAGGTTTTTGAAGAAATGTCCGTACTAACCATCTAGTACTTATAAATATGTTATTTTATGATTGAAAGTCAACTTACATAGATTTAGTCAAGACTTGTAAATTGTGTGCTGCACATCCTTCAATGTTTGAGGGTAGCGGGATATAACGAATGGCACCTTCCCTAGCACGCATCTGTCCATTAATGATAATCCAAAACATGCTTAAAATGCTGAAAATAATTGAAGCCACGGCCACCTTTTCCAACACAAAGAAACACAATTAATAAATTTACAATAAAACTTAATGATTCAAAAAACTCTTCTACGTACCTTACCATTGGTGCGGGGTACAAGCATGCCCAGCAAGAAAACACCGACTACAGACCCGGTATTGATACCGGTAATTGTTATTACCAGCTGTAGTATGGAATCGAAACGTTCCACCATCATGCCACCAGCCACACAATAGCAACCCATAGCGACAATAATGAGCTTCATTATGAAATTGGCACGCTCTTCTGTGTGGTATTTCTTAATGCGGGGCTTAATGTAATCGAAGTACATCACACCGGCCAGGGAGTTCAACATGGCGGACATGGAGCTGAGCGCGGCGCTGAAGACGCAAGATATGAATAAACCAGGCATACCAATTAGATGACCTATGATATCTTGCACAAAGAACGGCACCATTTTATCAGGTTTATTGACCAACTAAATATCAAACCAGAGTATGTACAATACAAATTTGTTTTAATAAAGTTTAACCTTACCCCTGCTTTGATTGGATCACAGTCATGATAGTAAGAATACATCACAATGCCAATAAAACAATTTATGGTCATTATGACTAAGAAACCAAGGCAACTTAACCAGAGCGCTCTGTATGGTAAATATATATGAAGTGCAAACTGTTAGTTGTTGTCTATTCTTTGTATAAAGTTAAACTTACTTTTGAGCATGCTTTAAGGAAGGCAGTGAGACTATACGTTGCACACAGCTCTGATTTAGGCCCACATGACCAGTCCACATCATAAAGCCACATATCATTGAATTCCATACCGTGATACGCATGCGTGGATCGATAGAAAAGCTACGAGAGAGATAATATCAGTATCAATAATTTGGTATATAAGTGAGTAAAAGTACATGCGTACTTGCAACACTTTAGAAAAGGTCAACACATTAATAAAAACAAAAGAAATCTAATATGATAATGATGACTGGTTACCAGTGCCGGGTTGGTGCTTATAAAATGAAAATAGACAATGCAAATTTCAGAGCTTATGTCTGTTAAACGGAAAGATATTCCATAAAATCCATCAGTGATTGTTCGTACCTTTAATTGAACGGTTAACTTAACATCAAATAAAAGCACAAATAAGAAGAGAATATCATATAGTGACTTCTAGAGTCACTTCTAGAGTGCATTTTTTCTTTTTTGGATTGGTACAACCCTTTTCTATGTTTGTGTGAAGTTTAATCTCTAATTGAATAGCAGTGCTTGGCAAAAATCGGTGACAATCATGCTAAAATGTGACGGCATATTCAGGTTTTCTGAGACGAGTCTAACATTGGCACGATTCATAACTTAAATGTGTTGAGTCGATACAGAAGAGATCCTCTGCTATCTCTCTTTTTTTTACTCAATGTTGTTATCATCAACAGAGGTGGCTGGACCCCTTGTATGAGTCAAGTTTTCGATGGCTTCACAACCTTCAGTGAATGCTTTGTGCCATTCAAACCTACGCATTTGTACGGTTCGTGATAAAGTAGACTCCCGAAACAATTCAATTGATTCAACGATTCGTTAGGATTAGCATATTCAAACCAAGCTTGATTTAAACGTAATTCGGTATTTTAAAAATAAAAGCATACATTTTGAAAGCACTTTTATCTACATCATGTAAAAAAAGATAATCATGCCACCAATTCACTGTATGAATTTGAGCAAACTCGTGGTAATTCGAACAATTTATTACTCATTTCTTATTTACTTACTTTAAATCCAAACGTCCACCTTCACTAGCATATTCAAAAACTTTACTCAGTCCTCCGGTCTTCATGGTGCCCAAGATCCCCACCAATATCACAGATAAAAGCATAACGCCGCCCTGCAGCACATCGGTCCACACAACAGCTTTGATGCCACCCTATACAACAAAGAGAACTATCAAAGCAAATGTTTCATGACAAATAGCAGACATTTTGAATGAAATAATTTCTCTTAAGTAAACAGGAAACAATTGTATTTACTTACTAACATTGTGTAGAAAACACAAATCGAGCAAACCACACCATTGACTACGTGGATATTCAAGCCAGTCACTGTAATGGAAATTAGTTATTTATTTGTTGCACGAAATAAAGGTTGTATCCACTTTTTTATACTTAGCTTACTCTTAGAATTACTTATACGCAGAGTATTCAAGTAAGCTAGAACTGTTTTGTTTATTTATCTTTATTTTATACCTTGTGCAAAAGCCAATGCGGGAATGAATATAATTACTGGTAAGAGCAGAAAGGCATTTAAGATAAATGTGCTCGTGACCAGCTGTCGCGTGCGTTTGTTGTAACGCTTCTCCAAATACTGAAAAGGTTGACGGATATGGAAGAAATTAACAAAAATTTCATTGCCGATGTGAAAAGGATAATTTAAAAATAGTAGGTAAGACTTTAAGGTTAAGATAATTAGTTTTATAGTATGTTAAGTTATGCTATAGATCACGAATCAAAACGAACAGAAATATATTTATTGATGATATTAGTGCTTGGGAAAGCACTGAACGATATATTGGGTAGTCAAAAAAGTCGTTTCGTATTTCTAATCAAACTTCACCTTTTTTATATTTATACTAGTAAATAAATATGTACCATTTTGGTCGACCACATTTTGCCATTTTTCCGCTAGAGACATTATTCCATCAGTGTAAATCGAAATTTTGAAATTTCCAGAACGGAAGCGAGCGAACCATTGTTGTGCTACACATACTGCTGTGTCAGTCTCCGTCTCCGGCAACATCACAAATTTCATTGGTGGCTTGCGTGGCATTCTTCTCTCTTTTATAGAAAAAATTTCAAAATATAGCGAATTTCTTCATTATTTTCACTCATTTTTGAACAGCTGTAAATTTTTTTCAACTACCTCGAATTTAATTTTTATTTTTATTTTTGGTTAAATAAAGCTTAAAATCTCACCTATCAAAAATGTAATTGGTAGCACTGGAGATATACGACTGCAACGACATCTATTGACAAAATACGTAATACTTTTTCGTCTACCCAATAAAATGTTTTTAACAAAATAAATTGATGATGATGATGATTAATGATTGAGTTATAGAACTCCATGCTTTTTGTTTTGAAATTGAAAAATTTGTATGTACATACATATGTATGTAGTATATACAATGAATCCACCACATATTTTGTTACCTCATAACAGTTGAAAATGTTGTTCTCATAGAAGACTGGAGTAATAACGTAGCATAGTAATGGAGCCACGAAAACCATGGATAAAATGATAAAGAAGTGATTGATACCAAAGGAATAACTCTCGGCAGGAAGTGATGTTATGGAGAGGGCTGATAACTGACTGTAAAAATAGAGTACCATATAAATAGTTAAAAAATATGCAGACAAGTATATGTACATATATTAAAAAATAATAATATTTTGTAATTACGTAATAATTGAATTATTAATTGGTTTTTTGTTTATGAAGTCGCAATAATTAAACAATTCCTTCAGTGTAAAAGGGACCATCTGTAGTAACTCTTCGTGATATTAAGTAGTTACCTTTTTACATGCCCACTTAACACCCATTTTCTAATAGTCCGACAACGTGTAACCAGAGAGCGTAGAACATGTGCTTAGTTCTCCGGTGAAACATAGCAACCATATATAGAGCCATTCTTTAGAGGAATAGCTGTCGATGTTCAAAATTCGAGTTCTGTGCCAAACTTACAGAGTATTAAGCTAAAGTCAGCGATTCATATTATGGCATATGAATGAAAGGTGAAATATGAATGATTAGTATGTTTTTGGTGATATCTCATGTTAACAAGCAGAATGGTGGAATTTGGTAAACTGCGCCCGAAACTCTCACTTTCTTCTTCTTCTTTACTGGCGTAGACACCGCTTACGCGATTATAGCCGAGTTAACAACAAAGCGCAGTCGTTTTTTCTTTTCGCAGCGTGGCGCTAATTGGAAATTCCAAGCGAAGCCAAGTCCTTCTCCACCTGGTCTTTTCAACGGGGTGGAGGTCTTCCTCTTCCTCTGCTTCACCCGGCGGGTACGGCGTCGAATACTTTCAGAGCTGGAGCGTTTTCGTCCATACGTACTACATGACCTAACCAGCACAGCCGCTGTCTCTTAATTCGCTGCACTATGTCAATGGCGTCGCATATTTCATTCTGCTCATCATTCCATCGAATACGATATTCGCCGTGGCCAACGCGCAAAGGACCATACATTTTTCGCAGAACCTTTCTATCGAAAACTCGTAACGTCGACTCATCAGATGTTGTCATCGTCCAAGCCTCTGCACCATATTGCAGGACGGGAATAATGAGTGACTTATAGAGTTTGGTTTTTGTTCGTCGAGATAGGACTTTCCTTCTCAATTGCTTACTAAGTCCAAAGTTGCTGTTAATGCTAGTTCCAAGATATACGAAATTATCTACAACTTCGAAGTTATGACTGTCAACAGTGACGTGAAAGCCTAATAGAGAGTGCGACGACTGTTTGTTTGATGACAGGAGATATTTCGACTTGCCCTCGTTCACTGCCAGACACATTGGCTTTGCTTTCTTATCCAGTCTGGAGAAAACTCTCTCTTACTTTATATGAATAAAATTTTGGTTAACGAAACTTTCTTAAGGATGTCAGTTGGTCACCCAGATCATATTATTTCGTACCGTTTTATAACTTTTTTATATTACCGATGCCATTACATCGTAATTTCATTGAATTGTCTCTACATACTTTGAAACACAAGTTATAGTTTATGTACCTCTTAAAAACACAGGTAGTGCAAAACTGATTTTAAAATTCAGGTTTTTTTTCGCTCTTAAATATTTCATGAGTTTAATTTCTTCAATAGCATATTTGAAACTCACCTTGCGATCAAAGATATAGCAATGGGTATGACTTTCATACGCTTGCCCCCCATGAGATACTCATCTGTGGTATTTTTGGACTTTGAAAAGAAACCAAAGTATATTCCAACTGCGGCAGAGGCGGCCAACATCAAACTGAAGACAACATAATCTACGCCACCGAAAGTGAAATTTCGTCCAGACGGCAGAGAAGCAGCGGTTGTGGCGGCCACGCTCTTCGTGATCTCAACAGCAATAGTAGTGGTGGTAGACATTTTTATCCTTGCTTTCTTTTAAATACATAAATATTTCACTTCACACTGTGGTGCGAAACACCTTGAAGAAAAGGCCAAGTCAGTAAATTCAAAGTCCTTTAAATACACTTTTATCATTCCCGCTTGTTATTTTATGTTCTTAAGTTTGTACTTTCGTTAAAATTGGCACTACCGAGCGCACTTTTAGCCGTTATGGTGCGATTTAAACATAAGAACATTAAGTGCGTGGCTATTCCTTAAATACTTGACACATTTGTAGCTTATCTTGTTGGAAAGAGTTCTTATCACAATATTTACGAGTACTAAATCTGTATACAAATTAAATGAATGCGAGAAGGTCTTTTTAGGCAAAGCTTTAAACTAACATACAATATACATATGTATTTATAAATCAAGAATATGCAAAAGTGCTACTCATTTCACAACTAGAGAAAATTTAGCAGACACATAAGCACGTACGCATAGTAAAGTTTTCATATGTGTGTGTATGTGATATAAACGCTATCATATCACAATGCAAAATCTTTCTTATGAATTAAATTGCAAACTCGCGCAATATGATTTCATCTTAATCCCATTTTACGAGTATATACATCTGTTGGGTATTCTTAAAAGCCTATGTGTGCGTACCTTCTGATCTGATAGGGTCTTCAGCTACGTCGGCGGAAATCTTCTTAGTTTTTGAATTGAAACAGTTTCTATTTTTGTAAATTATTCGCATTTCGCTTGTTGTACTGCTGTGAGCAAAAAATAGTAACACATTGTGCATAATTTTAAAATTCTTAATTTATTCTTTAATATCTATGTCGTCCTCCTCAAAGTAATACCCCTTGGTCTCAATACACTTGTGCTAATGTATTTTCCAATCCTCGAAACAGTTGTTAAATTCAATTTCCGGAATAGTCTTCAATTTACTCAAAACGGTTTCCCCGGAGCGGTCGTACATAACACTTAAATACTATTCCTTGTTGAGAGTTTGGCCGGTCGTGGAAAATTCGGAGTGCACCTAACCTCAATAATTGAAGAAAACTCTTAACGTAATCTTAATTTTGACCTGCTTTGACGTGGTTTTTTCGGCTTGGGCTCACCTTTGCCACGATATTCAGCCTATTTATCGTCTGTTTCCGGATCGTAAGCATAGATCCCAGACTCATCGCCAGTAATAATACGTTTCATGAAATGCTGGTAGTCGGGAAGCATCGTTTCACAGACGTAACTCGATTTCACTTTTCTTAGAACTAAATCATTTTTCAAAATGGGTTCTCAAGCACCAATTCTTTTATCTCGTTCTCGACCCTCTTTGACTAATTTCTACCAATCAAAAACACTTGCTCGCGACAAACAATTATCACCGAGAGCTTATTCCAACATTCTGAACGTTTTTTACTATTTGTTGCCGCAGTAGTATGCAAATAAATAATTATTTTTGCAAGTCATTCTATTGCATCGTTTGTTTCAATTCTACCGTTTTATATTCTTTTCATGTTTATGTTCTTAGGTGTTAATTGCCGCACAATATAAGCAGCGGGGTAATATCCTGAAGCACGAAATAATTTTGGAAAAGTGACATTGAGGGGGTAAGGAATCTAGACGTGAGCGTTATTATCTGTATTATAAAAGATAACATACAAGTATATCGTCACCTAAAATGCAAAATAACGTATCATCAAAAAATTCGAAATTGAGTATCTTATTGATTTCGATTCACTACTTCAAATTAAATTCTTAATATGACATTTGTCTAACATTTTTAGGTTCTGCGCTCAAATATAAACCAGTTTTAACCAATATTAAATGTTTTTCACTCTCGTTCCATTTTATTTCGTATTTCATTCAGGCCACTCTAAATTTTCGAAAATGTTGTTACTTTATTTTGCATTTTACGATATGTATGTTTACACACTAGCTTAAATAATCTAACATGTAGATAAACACATACAATGTTAGAGATTATCACACCTCTTGGCACTTTTGCTGAATCCTATAAATGTTTGTACATATTTATTTTATGTCAATAAAATACTAAACCAGTGAGGTTGTAAACAGTTATATACGATAATTATGCTGATGCATCGTGAATAAAGTTCCTTAACCCATTTGGAGGATATTCCAATAGATGAATTTATTAAGCGCGTGTTTGATGTTTTGAGTTTTTAATAGGTAAACATTAGGGTGCGTAAAAAACGAGTATTATTTTTTCACTTTGTACTCTGAAAAATAGGTTCTTAGACAACTCTACAAAAGTTTCTCCAAGTATGAGGTCTTAAGTGTAACGTTTGATTGATTTTGTAGGAGATTAAATGCTTTGCAAAAAAAGGTTCTAATGATCTTTTCGCAATCCTAACCGTTAAAAGTAATTAACGGCTGACGTTTAGTTATTTTCAGGCAAACTTTACTGGTCTACAAAAATAAAGTAAAAAAAATGGATATATGTGACCTGGTCTACGGAAAGGGGGCTTAGGTGTCAAAAAATCAATTTTAACTTTTTAGTTGATTCGGATGGAAGATGAGATGCTTTTTCACGTGATAGAATCCAAAAAGTTATAACTTGTTTGAAAGTTCCCTAAAAATGTAGAGAAAGAAGAGTAAAAATACGAAACGTAAAAATCAAGTTCATTTTTCGACATCTCTAAACAATTGTTCCGCGTACTCTCGATCATTTCCCACTTACTGGACGTCCTTGAAGCCTCTGGAAAGGAGAACAATTAATGAGATAACGAGAAACTGACGAAACGAGTTGTTTATTTTTAACAGCTGTTTCCCGGAAAACTAGTTTTCGCACGTTAGCTCCCTTTCCGTAGACCAGGACACATGTATGTACATATATTGAGTAATTGAAAAAGTCTTTCGTATTTTGTCAATAGAGGTCGTTGCAGTCGTATATCTCCAGTGCTACCAATCGCATTGGGCCATACTATATAGTGTTGGAAAGGTGAGATTGATTAAATTCGAGAAAGTTGAAAAACTGTTACAGCTGTTCAAAAATGAGTGAAAATAATGAAGAAATTCGCTATAAGTTGAAATTTTTTCTATAAAAGAGAGAGGAATGCCACGCAAGCCACCAATAAAATTTGTGAAGTTTACGGAGAAGATGCTGTAACAGTTCATGCAGCACAACAATGGTTCGCTCGCTTCCGTTCTGGAAATTTTGAAATTTCGATTTAATACTGAAGAAAGTTGTCCACTGGTGGAATAATGTCTCTAGCGGTAAAATGGTAAAAATGGACGACCAAAATGGTACATATTTGTTTATTTATTTATTAGTATAAATATAAAAATATATTTATATAAAATATTATCAATTTAGATATAAAAAAAAGTTGAAATTCGATTAGAAATACGAAAAGACTTTTTTGATATGTTTTTAACCCACCCTAGTATAAATAAATGAGCGTGGTCATACCTTAAAAGATAAATAATCCTTGATTGCTAGTTAACGTTGCAATTACAATGTTAAGTTGTCAAAATAAGTTTTTTTTAATATAATTCATAAATCTAATTAGAGGAAAACATTCTGGCAAATATACAAAGATTTACGATTATAAGCTATTTATTTCATTTGACCAGTTGTTGCTTCACAACCAAACTAGCCATTTTTTGTACTGCTATATTTTCTTACTGATGTTTGACTATAGGCGTTTCGTTGTTTTGAAACTAACTCCTACATAAATAGTTATACATATCTTTATTTATTTATTTCATTATTTTTAATAAACTTTACTGTGATCAAATTGAGAATTGAATTTTGTCCATTTCATCTCCTTCAAAGTAATCCCCACCCGCTGCAATACACTGATGCCAACGAATTTTCCAGTCATCATAGCACTTGGAAAAATCCTCCGTCGTGATGGACATCAGAGCCTTCTTTTATTCAGCTTTTATATCCTCAATTGAGTCAAAACGGTGTTCTCGGAGTGAATTTGCTGAATAGCCAAAATTTACACGAAGGTAAATCGCGCATTCAGTTGGCTGTATAAAAGAAGAGCAACTACCGTGCCTGCCCAGTGCTAACGTGACTCACACGCGGAAGATGGCTCTATATAAGTGAAACAGGCACCGTGTCAGGCCAGTACTTAGGTGACCCTTGTACCTTGATGTGATTTGATGTGGAACTCACAACGTGACCTCAGGAGAAGCTGCCTGTATATAAGTAAAGCAGGCATCATGACTGGCATGTGCTCAGATGACCCCTATGGTTGTTGACCTAAATGTAAATCAAGATTGTGGACTTGGCTGAATGTAAACAAAAGTTGAAAAATGTAAGCAAAGTGTTCATTGACCTCGGCAAAATGTAAACAATAAGGTCATTGACCTCAAAATGTAAACAAAAGGGTCATTGACCCCAAATGTAAATAAAGGCGGTTGTCTTGGTAAACATAGGTTGAGAGCTTACCTAATTGTAAACAAAAAGGTCACTGACCTCAAACTGTAAACAAAGAGGTCACTGACATCGTGAAAAATAAACAAAAGGGTCACCGACTCCAAATGTAAACAAAGGTTGTGGACATGGCTAAATGTAAACAAAAAGGTCATTGACCTCCTAAAATGTTAACAAAGGGGTCATTCACCTAGGTAAAACGTAAACAAGAGAAGTAATTTATTTGCATAAAATTAAGCATTTACTGGGAAATCTTTAGGTTCAGTACAAGAGATAGGAGAATGTGTGGAGCATTCTAACGATATATGCAAGTCAAAGCTTGCTTTCTAGTCGTGGGTGGAAAAAAATCAATATCTCTAAGTATATAGCAGCTAGACGTGGTGATGCCACGGTACGATTTTACCTTTTATAAAATGTTATGAAGGCTTCATTGTCTTATTTAGTTATGACATTTTATGTAACGCAAATAATACAATTTTGGGCGTAGGAACTTTCTGTGCTCCCAGTAAACAGAAGAGCGCCACTGATCCAATCATTATTGCACCCTGAACCACATTCATACAACAGCTTTGATTCCACTCTATTTTAAGAAAAGTAAAGGATTAATAAACAAATGCATATTAAACAAAGTATACACTTTCAATTAGCTTAGATAGCATTACTGTATTTACGTAGTATGTAAGAACACATAATGTGATAATTATAAAAGAACGTTAAGTGTAAATTCACAGAAAGACTATATTTACAGAAGAATTATAAACAAAAATACGCAAAACAAACACACCTCACGCGATTAAGTATTATTGCGCCAACTGACTAGACGGACTAGAAACATACAGTACTTGTCCAATAAATTACGAACGCAGAAAAAAACATGCAGAGTTCTAACTTTAATCATTAATAAAAACATAAATATATCATAGATTCGGCAAGCCATTTCCAAGTTAAATTGAAAATCTTGGACTGTCTTGCAAGAGGTAAAGGTTCAAAATCTGTGGGCAAGGATATTGCCTTAAACGAAGCTATGTACTATCAGGACCATTAAGAAAAATGAGAATGAAATACGGAAATCTGTCATCAGTTCAACAAGACATAGTTCCAAAACTTTGTCATATATTAAAGATGAAGTGTTAGTAAAAATGGAAAAACGTGTAGGGTTTTGGATTGAGGATTTATTGCAAAAGAGAATACCTGGATTAACAGATTTATTTTGTTTTTTGCTTGCTCTACCAATTTTTCACCTGTATGAATTACATATGTATTTTAAGTTTTAATGCTCAATAAAATGCCGTTTGAACATACATACAATTTGTATGCATATCTGAAATTTTACAGTTTTCAACATTTTTTACACGTTTTTTCTAAGTAAATATAATTCTTTATTTCATCCTACACGGTTTTCAGATGACATGGAACGTATCCCCCAATTTACTATAGGAAACGCCTCTTTTTACACGGTTTTTTTTACACGGATTTCTGAGGAACGTATCTACCGTGTAAAAAAAGAGTTGGGTGTATGTCTAAACATACCTTGAGCGAATGCGAGGGAGGGTATAAATATGAAAACCGGCATCATTAAAAATAGAGTCAGGATATAAGCAAACGTCAATAGATTGCCAGAAAATTATAAATTAATTTTAATGAAAAGGATACGATTTTATACATATGTTTCTTTAAATATATGCTACATATACAGGTACGATCTTAACCATTTTCCGGATCTAATATAACTTTGTTTTTGGGCAAAAATCTGTGACAAAAGTTATAACAAGATTGTATCGTTGCTTTGGGAAAGAATACGTGAAAATTTTCATGAAAATATCTTGTCAAATAAAAAACTTTTCCACACAAGGATTTGCCTTTTATCGATCAGTTTGTATGGCAGCTGAATCCTATAGTGGTTTGATATCACCGGTTCTGATAAAAGAACAACTTCTTGGGAACAAAGGACGTATGTGAAATATCGTCAACTCTGAGAGACTAGTTTTCGTATATGCAGATAGACAGATGGACATGGTTAAACATTAACAAACCTTGTAGCAAACTTAATATACACTTTTGGCCTGCGGCGGAATTATCAGAAGGCTGAGTAGGGCCTAGGGCAGTAAATTTTGTTTTCAGTAAAAAATATTCTTAGAAAAGTGTTGCCTTTTTTCCGGCAAACGAATTGATAAATTAAATTGAATATTACAATGTGATCATCAAACTAAACACTTTAAAGAAAAATGTCCAGATTTTTTTGGAAATTTTAATTCGAATAAATTGTAAAAATACCTTGTGACAAAATAGTACCCGGAAATTGTAAATAAAACACAAACTATTTAATTTTACTATTATTCATAAATATTTGTTTTTTCGCCTTCATCCCCAACAGGGGTAAAACACTTATGCCACGATTTTTCGAGTCCACGAAACACTTTTCATAAGCACTTTTTGGGATGGCCTTTAGCCTCTTCAGCGAATTTTGTTTTATCTCTTCGATCAACTGAAAATGGGTTCCACGGAGCGGCAATTTCTTTTTGGAAAACAAGAAAAAATCACACGGAGTCAAATCTAGTGAATGCGGTGGTTGATCGATGGTACACGTTGCGTTTTCGACTTTAAGTTCCGTCACAACGGTATGATACTCAAAATATCCACCAAAATCATTCGAACGGATTCGCTAGTGATGTCTCTCTTGCCATCTCTCTAACACGTGCATGACGATTTTCAAGCACCATATCCTTCACTTTTTTAATATTTTCATCGATTCAAGAGTCGATGATCGTCCAGAACGAGGCATGTATTCAACCATCTCTCGACCATTTTTCAAGGCTTTGTACCACGATGTAGGGTTGTGGCATACGAAATTTAGTTAGAAACACAAAATTTAGAAAAAGTGTCAAGAAAGTATCGGTTATGAATAAAACGAAAAATTTTCAATCATCACTCATCATTATTTAATCGCCTTCAAAGTAACAACAATTTGAAGCGATGCACATGTGCCAACGCTTCTTCCAATCGTCAAAACATTTTTTATAGGCACTTACCGAGATGGCCTTCAGCTCGCGCGTCGAATTTGTTTTGATGTCTTCAATTAACTCAAACGGGTTTCCCCGAAGCGGTTCTTTGAGTTACAAGAATAGCCAGAAGTCACATAGAGCTAAGTCAGGTGAGTACGGTGCTTGCTCAATGATATTTGTTGAGTGTTTGGCCAAAATTTAACACAAATACTTTAAAAAATTTTGAGGTCGACTGACATAAACAGTTGCTGTAAACACACTGGTTGACAGATCGCGCTAATTTTTGGCATCATAATTTAGGACAAGAAATGTACCTGTCTTCCATATAAGCGAGAGATGAGAGGGGGAAATGATGAATTCCCGATACTTTCTTAACAGGGTGTGTACAAATTGGTTGGCAGATCGCGTTCATATTTGGCATAGTAATTAAGGACAGTCCTTAAAAAAATATATATATTTTTTTGAAATATCATTTACCCGAAGAATTTAGTTACAATTTCCGGACGTTTTTTTGTCACAATTTAATTCAACGATATTCGTAACACAAAGAAAGACTTCACACCGACCTTGCTACAAGTGAAAACGCAATAGGAATTATTTTCATTCGTCTACCGCCGAGCAAATATTCGTCGGTAGTATCCGCACCATGTCCGAAAAAGCCGAAATAGATACCAATAATTAACGAAGCACCTAACATCAACACGAAAACGACATAATCGATGGTGCCAAAACTAAAGTGGTTAAACTGATGAATAACAGCACCCAATGTGTTATTTCCGACGGACATCTCGGCAGGACCAATGCGTTTCTTTTGCTGGCGTTATTCCGTATTTTGCGAATTTCTAATGAACCGATTTTACTTGCACGGTCTAGGTGCTTTTAGTTAATGAATAATTTTACTTTCGTAATTTAGTTATAAAACCTCTATGATAGAAAGCAATTATCGTAAAACTTGAATTTCGCCGTTTGACTTGTAAAGTTATTTATAAATAATCGTTCAGTCTTCAAGTGCAATTAAACTGCATAAGCGGCAACTGGAAGAGAATTTCGAGATAATGTTATAACGGAATTGTAAATGCTACTCTATACCTCTATACCTATAATGATAATGTCATATCGGAATTGTAAATGCTACACGTGTGCATACATGTGTTATATTGTAACGGCTTATAGTAAAAAATAACTGCTTCAAACATCATACGAACATATGAACATTTTGACGGACAATCAGTACAACTAACGGACCACTTAAGCCACTTGACGTTGTTTAAGTGAGGGGAGTTTCTGCATCATTTTGTGACCAACGACTAAACATGGTTCGATTAGTACACACCAGAAACTAATAAAAAGTCGAGACAGTGGTCTTCACCCTGCCAAACTGTTCCGAAAAAGGCGAAGTTTGTGATTTGGTGGATACCGTTTTTTTTAGAATTTACACGCTCTAAGCGACATCGTCTACTAGGAGAAGCACTATGGCTCAATTTGACGCTGAATTGTGAAAAACTCCTCAATTTGGCGAAGAAAAAAATGCTATCTTGAAAGCGTATCGGCTTCCTTATACTTTCGACATCGCCACCACCACTGCAACTGCCAAAAGATGGCTTAGTTTTTTGCCAAATAAAAAAAATTATAAATGAATCGTTTCATAACTGGTACAAACTCGGTATTTTGCCGAATAGTCTATTTTAAATCAGGAAATTGGTATCTTGTATAAATTCTTGTGTTTTGGTGTTTCACTACAAAATATGGCCTTACACGATTATACGAAAGATTTAGAACAGCTTAATTTAGCAGAAAATTCACATACATACAAACAATGTACTCTACCACTACTACCAGCATTATTTTTTCACGCAATATTTCGCACAGCAACAAATCGCCAGAGCTGCATTCAACTTCGATTTTAGCTTCGATCTCGTTTCATTTATGGTATTTGCAGCTGCAAGCCGCCAAGTATGATTACAAAAAGAAAAGCGATTACATTTATATTTTATACCACATAACATATGTACATACATACATATATATATGTATGCAGACATGCATACGTGCAAGTGTACAAGCGCTTCTGCGCAAGATTTCAGTTACAATAAAAGCCAAAACAATAAAAATTAATGATTTCTTAAAAAGTCTGCAACTGTAAAATGTAAGCAGCACAAAAACCTGAAACATTAAAATAACAAAATTCGGCAATAAAATCAAAATCCTTTCACTTTTGGCGACCGCAAAATGACAACGATGATGCTACGGTAGCCGAAGCATCAACACCACCAGCAGCAGAAAATTCGAGTCTCGCACCAAAAAAGGCGAAACTGTTAGCAACGGCTACCCATATGGCAACAGTGATCGCGTCATTGCTCAGCATTCCGTTGATGCTGTTTTTATAGGCCGCTGCACTGCAGCCATTACAAATTGCATAAACAATGAATATGTTCAATTTTGAGCAATTGTTTCTTTAATTTGTCGACTTCCGGCAAAAATAATTAAGCTTTTTAATAAAATGTCGAAATTTTTTTTGTATTGGGTGCCATTCTAGTTAAATATTTTTTAAATTATTTGAACAGGATGGAGAAAGAGATGAAAAAAGCTTTTACGAAATTCAGGGTATGGGATGGTTAAAGTTAAAATAAATAATTTTTAGTGGTTATTTATTTTGGCCTTTGCCATTCTTGCTTAAAAAATCGATTACCATATAAATATACTAAATAAGGGCCCAATTGACATGTCCACTATTATCAAAAGACTGCCGCATTACTCTCTGAGAACGATTTGGGTTGGGTTTTGTCAGATATGATTTATATAACTTTCTTACTCCAACGATTCATTTGACCAACTTACGATGAGCTGTATGAGATACATATACGACGACATTGACATACTTGTAGTTCAGCGAATTAAGAGACAGTGGCTACGCTAGTTAGGTCATGCCATCCGAATGGATGAAAACACTCCAGCTTTGAAAGTATTCGATGCAGAACCCGTCGGGGGAAGCAGAGGATGATGAAGTCCTCCACTACGTTAAAAAGCCCAGGTGGAGATGGACCTGGCACTTGGAATCTCGAATTGACGCCAAACAGTGAAAAGGAAGAACGACTGGCGCGCTATTGTAATCTCGGCTATAACCACGTAAGCGGTGTCCACGCCTGTAAAGAAGAAATCATATGCCCAACTTTGAAAGTTGAATAGATTGGGTAGGTTTAAAAGACTGGAACTGCAAAAATATTATGTTAACGAAGTTCATCCGAGTGGTGCGGCAAATAAACAAAACTGTCGATTCTGGTGCGAAGAAAATTTACAAATTACGCATGAACAACCATTATATTCAACTAAATTGTTAGTTTGTTGTGGTTTTTAGTGGTGCTGACTTATGTAGTTGTGCAGCTGCCTCACTAACTGTGTCCCTAAGAACTTGTGTATTTTAATATTTGACAGATGTCGTTTGCAGTTTGTGTGTTCAGCACTTTACTTGTAATGTTGCAGTCGTTGACGCCGCTGCCTCGACTTAGTTCACAGTTAACTCCGCACCACTCGCGATTTGTCTTAATTTCGTATGGCGCCAAAGGCTGACACATGTCTTGTGGCGTCTTTAGTGGATGGACATGGTAAGCAAACAAAACGCGCGTTCTCCCGCTTCGCACGGCACGCGGTACGACGTTGCGTATGAGTGATGTGCCAAAATTCTTTGCATTTTTTTTACTGCTATTATTAATTATCTCACTTCCGTGCCTCTGTACAAAAATCACATGCGCGCGAATATCGCAACTGACTATCGCTTCAGTTATGATTATCTTTTATTTGGCGCAATTTGTTTGGCTGATGTTCGGCTTAGTAAAACACCTACACGTACTTTGGTCAATCACACAGAAGCGTAGAGACTTTGTCGTTCTAGTCAGGGCGCGTTAAACTTCAAGCACTTCCAGTATATTCAACTGTCTGTCTTCGACTGATTTGTTACTCTACTCGAGTATACGAATAATTTGCTTTGTCTGTATTACTTAAACGTGTTTTTTTACTACGTAAAGCTAATGATAGTCAGAAGGGAATTGCTGGCACAGAATTGTTTATATCCCATACAAGGGAAGCTGGGGTTAGCGATACCTGAATGCTTTGTGTATATATGTAGGTATGCATCTGTGTAATGTGATTATATTGTTAGAATATCAATAACATATTGAAGCTGAGGTATTTAGCTGGTCATTGAAATTTGATAGCTGGCCTAGGATTACTGCCACATATAAGATTATCTGATTAGAGAAAGCTGCACTAACTTCTACGATTGCTAACTGAAACATTACTATCTAAACTTAAGTATATTTACCTCTTAATGCGCCAATTTGTGAGGAAGCTGGAGGCATAACTGCGATAAATAACACAATTTGAAGTATTGGCTGGTATACTATATTAATTTAGAGAATATTTTTGGCATAAAATAAATTTCTCACGGTAAATACTCTCAAAAGCCGAATTAATAACAAACCGTATCCGGTACTCAGTTTCTCCTATAATAGTTAAAAAATTATATTTCTTAGCGCCATCTATCTGTCAATTACACAACCCATCAAAAAAAAGTTCACTGAATTAGCGTTGTTCATTCAGAGAAAATATAAATATGTTAAGTTAATGCTTAAGTCAGAGAACTTAAAAGTATATTCACAATATACAAATTACCAATGTAAAAGTTATCAATTTTTCAACTTTAAATGCAAATATCTTTAAAACTTTAATTCAGCGGCAACTATATATATATTTTCGTGATCTGGAGAACGTCACTTTTCCAGTGATACCCATTTTATTCCCGAAATCCGGGAATGCTATTCTAAATTCCAGCCTATAAAATTGTTCCCGATCGGTAGCAATCATTTATAACACATTTCAAAATACAACTCCGCTAACTACACCCGTATATTTGAAAAAAGTATTTTATTTAAACTAATATTTTGTTTATAAGCACTTTTAAAGATCAACAAATTACACATTTTATATCATTTACATTTTACACAATTTATAACATTTTTTAACAATTTAAAATAATTTGGATTTTAATAAATTCGCAGTTATATAGTACACACGTTGACACGTTACTTGATTTGGCCGTAATTATTTAGTAACAAGCTACCAAAGGTTATGCGTTCAAGAACTTGGCATGATGATCAAAATGTTCAGCAATGAATGTAGAAATGAAGAAGTAGCTATGATCATAACCTTCACGTTTTTTATAGATCAATTGCAAATGATCGTTTTCGGCGGCGGCATTCAAAAGATTTTCAGGTAACAGCTGTTTCTCTTTTAAGAAATTGTCATCTGAGCCTTGATCGATTAATATTTCCAAAGGTGTACCAGCATATTTAGTAGCTAACACAGTAGCATCCCAATCTTTCCAAGACTCTTCATTTGCACCTAAATAACCTGTGAACGCTTTTTTACCCCATGCACATTCAATTGGGTTTGATATGGGTGCAAATGCAGACACTGACTGGTAAACACTTGGATTCTTCAAAGCACATATTAAAGCACCATGACCACCCATGCTGTGTCCGAATATACCACGTTTGTTAGGTAGCACCGGCAAACTGGCATTCACCATTTCGACCAATTCGCTTGTAACGTAAGTGTACATTTTGTAGTTCTTAGACCATGGCGCTTCTGTAGAGTCAACATAGAAACCGGCACCACTACCAAAATCCCAACTATCATCCTCTCCGGGCAGGCTTAAGCCACGAGGTGAGGTGTCTGGATTAACAACCACAATGCCGTGCTTTGCTGCATATTGTTGAAAGCCAGACTTTTGAATGAAATTTTCGTGAGTGCAGGTTAGTCCGCTGAGGAAATATAATACAGGGCATTCCATATTTTCGTCCACAGCAAGCGGAGGCATGTAAACACCAAATTTCATTTCGCATCCCAGAACTTCAGATGCATGCGAATAAATCCGCTGCTCTCCACCAAAGCATTTGACGGTCGACAATAATTTCAGCGCCATACTGTGTCCTAAACAAATTAGAAGTTTTAAATATCAAAAATATTAAAATGACATTTCTTATCAGATTTTGAACTCACCTCCTTGTGCTCTATAAAACCTATTAAAGATATTATTGTTGGTGAATCGCATTTGATTGGCGGTTAAATGAACCAAAATGAATTTTGCAAATGAATTATGGACTATGTAGTGTTGCCTGGATTTCTTTTAAAAAATCGATTAGAAGTTTTATAATAATTTATTTGACCAGGCGTTTTTTTACTAATATTGGCTAAACAATGTAACGTTATAAAAACTTAGATAAAAGTTTTATGGCCATTTCAACAAAAACAATTTATTATAAATCTAACTGTACTTTACAACATCGTTGAATGCAACTCTGAGATGAACATGCTGCACAATATTCATAAAGTGTGGCATCACTTATTAGCGGGTAAACAGCTGATTTTCGTTTTGTAAATAACAACAGGAATCTTTCAGTAAGGATAAATAAATCGCTTTGGATAGCTTTATTTTATTGCGTTTATCGTTATTTGGATAATTTTTGAATAATTTATAACATTATCATTATGTCGGAGGATGCCAGCACGTCTTCGTTTGGATTTAAGAAACGAAATATTAGGAAACAAGCAACCATACGTCGTAAACAAAGTAGTTCGGAATCAGGTAATAAGCTATAAATTGTACTTTAATAAATTTGTAATGAAATTTCTTATTGCATAAATTGCAGAGAAGAATAGCGATGGCGAAACTACCTCAGCTGTTGTGCGTAGTGATAATCCACGTAAACGGTCAAATCCCAATTTTCAAAGTACCAAACAATTGATCCACAAGAGGGGACGCAAAACTGAGGCTTCCTCGGAAAGTGGGAATGAAGAAGAAGATTACAAAATAAGTGTATCCTATAAGTCCAAACGAAGTGCCTTGCCAAGTGGTCCCCAAGATCAGGGAGCTACTTCTATAAATGAAACAGACACAGCACAGGATCGTGATGCACAAGCTTTACATGAGAAAATGTTGAAAATTAATAAAGAACTTGAAGGCAAAGCAGATGATAAAGTTTATCGCGGGCTTAATAACTACGCACAATACTATAAAAAAGAAGGTACAGCACAAGGAAATGCCAGTTCAGGAATGGTTAGGAAAGGACCGATTCGTGCACCAGCGCATTTACGTGCCACTGTGCGGTGGGACTATCAGCCGGATATATGTAAAGATTATAAAGAGACCGGTTATTGCGGTTTCGGCGATAGCTGTAAATTTTTGCATGATCGAAGTGATTATAAAGCTGGTTGGCAATTGGAACTCGATCATGCTGCACAGCAACGTGGTGAAGCGGAGTCCGATGAGGACGATGCGAAATATGAAATACATTCAGATGAAGAAACGTTGCCGTTTAAATGTTTCATATGTCGAAATAGCTTCGTAAATCCAGTGGTGACGAAGTAAGTGTAATTCACTCACATATCCATGTGGATAAAAATTACTACAAAATATTTTTATTTTTAGGTGCAAGCATTATTTTTGCGAAACATGTGCTTTGGAAAATTATAAAAAGTCTCAACGGTGCATAATTTGCTCACAACAGACAAATGGTATTTTTAATCCTGCGAAGGAGCTAATAGCGCGTTTTAAGAATGAACCCGAGACTGGGAAAAGCGTTTCATCTGACAGTGATTAGCCTTAAGAAACACCGTAGTTAACATATATATTAAGTTGTTAGTGTATAAAGTTGTCATTGGAAATAACAAAGCTTTGATTTTTTATGCTCTGTGGCAAAGTAAGCAGTAATAATTTTTAAAAGTTTTAATTAAACTTCATAACAAAAATAATTATAATAATTTTACAAGTTTTAACTTTTGCATGCACAGAACGTTGCTTATCGGGCAAATGGAAAAAGCTATATATAGAAAATATGCCAGCTGCGAACTACAAATGATTATCAAGGTATCGACGGAACCCTTGTCTGCATATACATACATATGTAAGTATCTATGTGTTTCTCCTTTGCTTAAATACTATTTGAAATACAACTATAAATAATCGTGAACTTATATGAACGTATAAAAATATTATAATTTTTGTGGATATTTATATCAGCGCATATAACCTCATTTACTCGCACTGAATATGCAATCTATTATTGAATTTAAAAGCGAAAGCCTTAATTTTTTTTTTTTCAAAATCTCCCAAAATTGAATATGAAAGCCATAACTGAAATTCATTACGCTCCACCAAACTAAAAATATGGAGTAAAAAGTATTCTACAATGTCAATCCTCTAGGTCAGGGTTGTTGCCACATATAATACATTCATATACATATGTATGTATATACATTTAGTAGGGTTTGAAATATACATGCAAGCATGTGTAGTATATATGTACATATGTATGTAGGTATTTGTATAAATATGTAATATCAGGTCAGAGGAAGAGTGGATATAGCAGCATGAAGCATGCACGTATTGCCAACATTCGAAGTAGACAAATAGACAGATGCCAAGTCAAATAAGTGATTCCGGCAAAGCAAAGCAGAAGTCAAAAAAGCCATCCAATATTGGATATTAGGTAGTAAGGCAATAACGAAGAATTGCAGTTTCTGTTATCGATACGCAGCCTGCGTACACATACACGCACATCCAATGAAATCCTATAAGCTTGGTGCATTGATAAAGTATCTAGTATTTTTGTGCGATTGCAAGTTGATGGCTGATGCTTACGATACAAAACAGCACAGGCGATGGCATTCGTTACAACATCAACGAAATCTATGCAAGTGAAAAGGAAGTGTGCTTTCCAAAATCTGTGACGCATATTACGACTTTTATACCTCGAACAGTGTATATTAAGTTTGGCACGAATAATACCCGGAAGGGAACATCAGAAACCCTCTAAAGTATATACATACATAAATGATCGGCGTGATGACTTGAGTCGATTTAGCCATGTCCGAAAAAATCAAAAAAAAAAATTGGAATTGACCCGGATTTTTATCCGACCAAGGACTGTCAACTCGGCACCATTACTTGAAATTATAACAGGAATGTTTTCTACAACATCAACAATATTTTTTTTTTTAATTTTTAATTTTGTTTTGTCGAAGTCAACTATAGCACATATGTACATAACTGTCATACAAACCCACCGATTAAATTCAAGTTCTTCTAGAAAATATTTTTTTTATTTGTTAAGGGTATCTTAGCTTCGGTGCAATCGAAGTTATCGTGTTTTTTCTTATTTTTGTTGTTTTTTGTAAAACAAACTAAACAAAGTTTTCGGGTGACACCCTGCGCTTTATCGATACTCGTATTAACGTCATCCATATTAACAAATGGTAAATCTCTCTTGGTAGAATTTATAACAGCCAGTACATTTCTAATGACTTACGATCCATTAGCAATATATGTCATTATAATTTATTTAATTCCAAATGCATTTACTATTTACTTTTCGTTACAGTATTCCTATAAAAACTCGAATCAATGCGGAAATCTTGCCACCCTGCGATTTTGTGCGTCAACATTTGATTGGCTGCTAGCTAAGCTGAAGCGACTGAAATCTTTTGGGATGATATCGATGGATAAGCAGTTGCCTTCGGGTCATGCTTCATTGCTTTTCTTGTTTCCGCTTTTGTGTTTTATTCTGTTCTCGCTAAGTCTTACGTTGTTGTGCTGCTGGAAGACGTTCTTTTTATCCAATATACACATCTGCAGAGCTTTGGTATTATAACTTCTGGGTATTTGCTATTATTCCAGGGTTATAATAAAGTTTTTTGTTCAAACGTATACAAAGGAACTGACAACTTTTGTATGTACAATTGTTCTGTTAAGTGTTTTCGATTCGGGAGAATTTGGCGAGTGGAGAATCGAACAAACAACTCGTTTGAGGGCAATAGGCTGGCTACACAAACGCCAAAAATATACTTGCATCTCCCTCTGATTCGACTCGGACTAATATTTTAGGTTCGATACTTTTGCAATTGGTTAAACTCTGGGCTGGAGGTCAAGGAATTCCGTCACCTGAGTGTGTGCGAATGACGCTCTGCAGAAATCGCTGTCGGATTTGTGCCAAGACTGCCACCGCCTTCCTTTCCTGTCATCATTAAGTTCATGTGGGAGGTGTGGGATGATAGGAGAGGTCGTGTCTGCCTTCCTTCCAAACCTTCCACCGCCGAGGAGATAGAAGGAATGTTGTGTACTGCAATCCGAACTTGTTTGCTGGTCCGAAAAAAAGTTGTATCTCACCTAATTTTGGCAACGAAGACGTTGTGACTACCAGTCTCGAACGCGATACCGGAGAACTCCGGCTAGAAGATTCTGGCGAAAGAAAATCAGCGTCATTATTGACTGGGGCGCGAACTCAAGGCTTACTGTCTGGAGAAACTCGGACATCAACACTAGCGGTGAATCACTTTTTGAGTTCATCTGTGGTGAAGATCTATTTATTGATAACAGAAGAAACTCCCCCACTTTTGTAACTGCAGGCAATGAAGAAATCCTTGACCTCATTATGGCATCAAGTAAAATGAGTTCCCTTAATCTCGGAATGGAGGATTCTTGGTGACAATTTCTTCTCAAGTCACAGGTATATTCCTTTTAACCTGGCCAGAGAAGATTTTTTAGTGAACCTTATAGGAACTTTAGAAACACTAATTTCGACCTTAACTGCAATAAACTTCGATCAGCTCTTCTGGTCGCGTCACGTCGAGGTTCTTTGCTATCTGCCAGTGCGAATGGTGAGCGCGTCGAGGTTTCCAGTTCTGTATGTAGAGCTGCCCTTGAAAGCTCTGGTCTAATGAAAACTCAGAAAGGAAAGTGAAACCCTCTTGCTGGACACTGGAGTTATCGGAACTGAAATCTTCAAGCAGAATACTGTTCAATAAGATCCACAGAAGCGGATTTAACATATGTATATAGGACATTGTATAAAGCGAGACCCTCTGTATATATGACTAAGATTAGGAAGTCCAAAAGGTCTTATTGGAAAATCTTCTGTAAAAGCGAGAAAGGCTGTTATAAATCCTAAAGGTTTAGACGCATTCATGCAAAGTATCCAATCCCCTTGGAGCATTTGAGAGATGAGGCTGGAATCTGGACCGTGAGTAGTGAGGAGTCATTACCGCTACACCTGAACGCTCACTTTTCGCTTGATCTATCTATGAAAGAATTACTCCTTGAAAAGCTTCAAGGAGGCTACACAACTTTCTCAGACCTTTTGGACGAGCGTCGTCTAAAGTGGGCCGCTTAAGCCTCCCGGACGGCTTTATAGCTACACAACTTCAACGTGCGACAAAGGTATTATGCATCTGGCTGCTTCACATCTCTGCGGACCGCGGTGGCTTCACTTACCCATCAAAACCGTGTTAGATTGCCTATCAATTCCGGTAACGCAGAGCCGGCTACTGTGAGAATTGGTTACATTTTGGCTCATTGTGTCAGTATTGGGCTTAAAGCTAAAGTTCGTCCTGAAATCATCGCTGTACTGGATATGTCTACATACTCGTCTTTTTTTCTAATTAGCATACAGGGAAAATAATTGACGTAAGGTATTGATCTCCATGTAGTTGCATGCCAAATCTGCCGACAACTAGAAGCTTCAACAATCGCGAACCTTTCCAGTGTTTGTTGACTTGCGTTTTTTGCTGCACAGAGGCGGGTGCGTATCTTGGATGCAAAACGATAGTGGTCCGAGTCAATGTTAGGCTCTCGAAGCGTACGCACGTCTAAAACCTGTTGTGTTTTCCGTGTATCAACAACATGATTGATCTGGTTGGTGACTTTTCGATCCGGAGACAGCCAGGTAGCTGTACATTACTAAATAATCTTACTTGGACAGCTTAGATCGCCGGTACGTGTGGTACATAAAACTCCAATAAAATCGATTTCGATCATAATACCCTCAATAACTGACAAAGCCTTTTGGGTTTGTTACCTGGTTCGCCAAAGTTATCGCTGCCGTGAAGGTTCAACCTCAGTCTTGTATAAGCTGGACAACTTGGGTCCGACAAGAATGATCAGTAAGAACTCCTACGAATGCGGCAAGATGAATTTTGCAAAGGGCAAGTAGTTCAGTAGGTCTACTCTAGGTGAAGAAAATCTAATAATTGCGTGTCGTCGACCCACGCCAGAACAGTAGACGACAATGGAGCCTTTTAGCACCTTATAATAGACGAATACACCATAAACCATTATTGGCTTGACAACGGTTCCATATAGCTCCTCTAAAGGATGGCATTCGATGCCTTCTTTACTATCGCCTTAATATTGGGCCTAAGAGAAAAATTTCTATCGCGGATAAGTCCTAGGTATTTCATCTTATCAACAGGTTGAAGGCGTGAGCCTCCGAATGAGGGGAGAGTAACGTCTGGGTTTTTGTACCTCCTTGTAAATACGGGATGTTAGGTTTACTTGGGTTTCTATGCGCCCAGTTGGATACCATCTTGAGGTACTATTCAGTTAGTTCGTAGAAGGTAATAAGAACGACGGTAATTATAGCAACGTCGTCAGCCTAAACTATCATGATTTTAGTTCCATGTTAGTGGGAATGCAAACTGTGAGGGCTAGCCAAAGATTTGGAATTGTTAACTGTTGTCATTGTTTATTTGTGCTTTCATTTATTAAATTAATAAAAATATTTAGATTTATCCACCGGTCCTTATCCGTTTATTTATGCATTTACAAACAACAAACAACAAACAACGAAAATGCTTAAATATGTAATGAACAGCGCTCTTTGCTCTCAACGCTTGTATACTTAAGAAATGTCGCCACGCGAACGTAAAGAAAAGAAATGAAAAGAAAAGAAGGAAATCAACTGAAAATTGGACATTAGCCAAATTGTTGTGTGCAAACTTTGTCGCAAAACTCATTCAACGCCACAACACTATGTAATAACGACATTTGCCACAACAACAAAGGCAAAACACTTAAACAAACTTAACGAAAAGCAACAACACGACTTGAACTCAGTCTGTGAAACATAAAAACAGTTTACAAAGCATACAAAGCCGCCAGCAAGCAATGAGCAATAGGATTAAGCAGCAACAATGCGGTAAAAATATTTGTATCAAAAATGTCAAAAACGAAGAGAAGTCAGTGTGACATAACATTGCCGCCAATAGTGCCCGCCACCAACGCCGCCATTAGCGCCACAGTCAGTCGTTTATGAGTGGACGACGTAGGGTGCTTCAAGTTGTGTTGGTTGTCTGCGGCAGCAACGCCATGCAACAAATTGCGCTTGTGCTACTCGTCGTTCTGTTATTATCGTTGCAGCTACCACCGTAAGTCCCGGTTATTGTTTGCCGTTGCTGCTGCCGTTGCCTTCTCCGGTGGGCATCAAAAGTCACTCAGGCGGTTGTTTAGCTGTTTTCGCTTATTGTTATAGTTTCTTTACTTCATTTGTTGTAGTTGTTGCAAAATTCGTTTCTCGTGCACTTGTTGTTTGTGTCACTTGGTTTGGCCCATATTCGTATATATGTATGCATACCTAATACCCATGAACCCAAATCTGAAGCACTCTCCTCTTCTGCCCGCTGCGTGTCCAGTTGTCAGTTCGCGTGTCGTTTCAGCCAACCGTTCACAGGGCACTGGGTTTTTCATATTTTTGTGTTATTTTGACACTGTTTTTCTCTGCTTTCCGGTGTCGGTGGCTTTTGTAAAACAAAGACAAACACAAAAACAAAGAACAAGAATTTGCATGACATAAAATTCATGTTTTGGCTTTGCTTCCGTTTGCCTCATCCGCTGTTTGGTCTGGCCGGCCTGTATTTGAACTTTTTCTTGATGCGCAACCATGTGGGCGGATAGCCGTTTTTAGTGCTTGACTCGCACGCTGCTTGAGTTGGAGAACTTTTCGGAACAATTCAATGCACCAATTTAAACTTTTTTTAGTTGACCTTTGAAACCTGAAGACCAAAGTCCCAAATAGCATCAACTATATGTAGGTGCTTACCGTTTTAGAGAATTGTAACGGGACTCAATTTACAATTTTTTAGTGTATTTCACTTTCGATAAACGGAAAATATCGATCAGTTTTATTGCCTTCTTCTTCTTCTTGTTTATTGGCGTAGACAGCGATTACGCAGTTATAGCCGAGTTAACAACAGTTAAATCGTTCTGCTATTCCGCTGTTTGACGACAATTGGAGATTTCAAGAGGAGGCAGGTCCTTCGCCTCCTGGTCTTTCCAACGAAGTGAAGGTCTTCCTCTTCTTCTGCTTCCCCTGGCGGGTACTGCGTCGAATACTTTCAGAGCTGTAGCGTTTTCATCCATTCGGACGTCAACGTTCTATCAAATGCGATATTCGTCATGGCCAACGCGCAAAGTTCCATTAATTTTTCGGACAACCTTTCTCTCGCAAACTCGCAACGTCGACTCATCAGATGCTGTCATCGTCCATGCCTCTGCACTATATAGCAGGATGAGAATAATGAGTGACTTATAGAATTTGGTCTTCGTTTGTCGAGAGAGGATTTTACTTTCTCAATTGCCTATTCAGTCCGGAGTAGCCCCTGTTGGCAAGAGTTATTCGGCATTGGATTTCGAGACTAACATTGTGATTTCTGTTAATACTGTTTCCAAGATAGACTAAATTATCTACGAATGCTAAGCTGTGACTGTCAACAATGACGTGGGAGCCTAGTTGCAAGTGCGACGACTGCTTATTTGATGACAGGAGATATTTCGTCTTGCCCTCGTCCATTACCAGACTCAGAACTAACGGTGCGGTTGTTGAGGCCAATGATATCGATGTCATCGGCGTAGGCCAGCAGCTGTACACTCTTGTAGAAGATGGTACCTTCTCTATTTAGTTCTGGAACTCGAATTATTCTCTCCAAGAGTAAATTGAAGAATACCCACGAAAGGAAGTTGCCTTGTCTGAAACCTTGTTTGGTATCGGACGGCAAGGAAAGGTCCTTCCCGATCCTGACGAAGCTTTTGGTATTGCTCAACGTCAGTTTGCACAGCCGTATTAGTTTTGCGGGTATACCAAATTCAGACATCGCGGTATAAAGGCAGCTCCTTTTCGTGTGCTTTGAAATCGACGAAGAAGTTGTGCTATGCTCTGCTTTCCGGAGTCGGTGATTTGGCAGATGGCTGCTAACTGCCTCATTGAGAAATCGGCTCTTAGAATACCTTAAAAAATCGAAATTATTATCGAAAATTGTATTCCTTCGATCAATACCGGACAAATATATCGAAGATGGTCGTGTAAAAAGTCGATGGGATCTAGATGTTTTGAAGAAATTTTGCTTACCGACTCTGAAAATAGCGTTGATATTTTTGGGGAGTCGATTTCACTAAGTTAAAAAATTCCTACAAACATGCTCACATCTCCGAAACTATTTCTTCTTCTTCTTTTTCTTTACTGGCGTAGACACCGCAACAAAACTATTTGACACTATAAAATGTAAGCAGTTTTATTGTAATATTTGGCTAATAATAAAATAACTGTAACTGGCACGAGTGTTCATTGTCTTTAGTATTTCCGAAATGAAAGCGTTTCAGCTTTACTAATAACAACAATTTCTACGGAACCTGTGACATCCGATGTAATAAAGACTCTAATTTAAGAAAACATGCACCCACAACAATAACAACTTCGTTCGGAAAACCTTTTACTTGAAATTGAGCAAGTAAATAACAGTATTTAACTTCCGTTCAACGCAAGCCACAAATTCTGCCAAGCCAAGTGTCAAAATGCCTGGCAGACCAAAGCCGAGCTATACTTATGTACAGTCAATCTGGCACAATAATAACAATAACGATAATTTACAAGCGTTACAATAAAAACAACACACTTGTATCGTAGTGTTGTCTTGCGGATGGAATTAATGATAATTGACACAATAAACGACAAGTTGATCCTTTGCTGTCAAATACGGAAAAGTGTGAAATAAGTGTAAGGAACATTTCAGACGTTTGTGTTTGTTATGGGCAGTCACAGTTGGGTGTTGGCCAGGCACCCACTGTCTCCGAATAGAATGGTTGAAGGCGCTTAGCTCATGAAACGTGCTGCATTAACTGAAAATTTCTGGACTTTCATCGTGCGGATAAATTGACTTCAGGTGAGTTTGGTAGATTGAAATTTTGCGACGTTTTAATACAGGATGTAAGAATGCTAGAAACACAAATTTTGAAATTAACCAACAAAGACGTTTCATTAAATTTTGTGTGCGGAATCAAATTTCTGCTGCCAGAGATCTTACTGGCATCTTTGGAATATCAGATTGGATCAGTTAAAAGTCATATTGAAAGATAATTTGGGCCTAAGAAAAGTGAAAGCACGTTTGGTTGCGAAATCACTAAATTTTTTCGAAAAATAGCGTTGCGCTAACGTCTGTGAAACAATGCTTTCCGACTTCCAGGAAGTTATGAAACGTATTATTACTGGCGATGACTCTTGGACGTATGCTTAAAACCGGACACAGACGATCAATCTTCGATTATCGAGGTGTAGTGCTCTTTGAATTCCTATCAAGCGGCCAAACTGTCAACAAGGAATACTATTTGAGTGGTATACGTCGTTTAGGCGCTGCTATTCGTAAATAGAGGTCGGAATTATGGGCCGACAACGCTTGGTTTTTGCACCGTGATAATGCACCGTCCGATACTGCATTGATTCTTCGTGAGTTTTTAGCTAAATTTTTAACCAAGCGCTTTGTGACCTATACAAATTTGCTCAAGCATTTAATTTCTGTTCTCTTCAGTTCAATGGGATTTCTGAAAGTGTTGAGGTTTTTTCTCCTCATCTTCTTTCATACAACTTCAGTAGCTAGTATCCGATTCTTAACTTTATAGCTTGGACGTCGAAAGGGCATAGAACCTCCACAACGAGGGAGAGGCTAGGGCAAAGAGCTCACTGCATCTCTTGCGATCGATCTTGGGACCAAGCTTCCGCGAAGTCCAAGTCCTGTAGAATACACGAGAAGAGTGGAACACGGAACCGTTTCTGTTGATAGGCCGCTGTGGTCTGGCACCCATATTAGTCTTATGACAAAGTGATTCGATGCCATGCATAATGAGGTAGGTCAAGGCTAGTGTCAGACTGTGTAGTAATTTCTAAGAAGGAGACTGCACTGCGGAGTAGTAAATATACCGCTACCTTAATGGCAGAAACATCGGCTTGAAGAACATTACAAAAGTCAGGAAGTCTGAGACATGAAGTTGATAGAGAGCTCCTGACATATACTATATAACAAAATAGGTGTGTTCATGTTAAGTTCATAAGTATAGCATGCCAATTCTACTACTCCCTGACAACTATCTCTGAGCTTTATAACAGATTAAATATTGGCGCTTTAAAACAATTACATTCCAATCTCAAAGCTTACTTTAGTGATACTCACTTTAATTCGTGTAAAATTTCAGTTGAACGAAGGCTTAAATATTGCTGCTATTCCTTCATTCCAAGCATTCCACAACCGGCAGCGGCATTTGTTGGCAACATCTGATTTCGTAATAAATCGCTTTAATATTCGCTCCTTATTTTTTCGGTTTTACTCTCTTCCTTTGTGTCGCCCGAGAGGCCATTTACTATCCACCGCATTATCCGATGAACTATTCATAATTCGAAATGCCCAAAGTGGCGTACCAGCAACCTCAAGCACATTGTAATCGTTCCCGCCCCACTATCGAGGGGCACATCAAAATGCCCCAAAGCAAACAATTCGCAAATCTATGAGCTTGCATCCAACACACACACACACACATCTTTGTTTGTGTGTTGAATATACGCCTAACGGATGTGGGTGAACTGAACTGCCGTTATACTGCCATTGCACTGTTGTTGTTGTTTTTTTTTCATTTGCACGGGGTGAATTGAGCGGTATGGTCTTTGGTGCGAATCCTTACCGACTGCTCTGCATGACCGCGTTCTTTGTGTGCGCTAATCCAATATGAAAATATTTCTCTTTCTCAGTTGGGCTTCTTTCGTTTGCGCTGGTTTTTCTTTCAGCACTCGTCTGCAGCTGCTCGATGTGCACCCGCTGCGCTGCCAGCAATATGCAGCGCGTCAACAAAAGGAAAAAGCAATAGGCAAATACACACACATACCATATACATACATACATACATATTTGTTATATGTAGAGCAATTGTTCGCCCGGGTATAGATTTGACTTTTTGTTTGGCCATAAAAATCATTGTCGTCCATTGTGTACGCCTTGTACTTCCCCTTGCGGTGCGACACCCATCTCTGGCGGGCGTTTTCCCTCGTGCGGGCACTTGGGTTGCCCTAAAGATCCGCCAAAATGGGCGGCGCACGCTTGAACGTTCAATTTAGCATTTACCATTTAACCATTTTACGATTTACGATAAGATTGGTATGCACAAATCGCACTGTTCGGCACATTGGCAACACTTACAGGCAATAAAGTGCACTTTTGAATTTTAAATATGCCTTTTGTGTGTTGGACGTGTGCGCGTGTTTGTGCCATGCTCTGCTGGGCATTTTGGCGGTCCAGCTATTGTTCGTCCAAATGTTGTTGTTTCTGGAGTGCCATCCTCGAATGCGGCGAAGCGGGCGTTGCCGTTCACCGCGAGCCATAAACCCTACTCGCTTATTGAATTTATTATTGAATGTGTAAAGGCGTATAAATGTCCACCGACCGGCCACGCTGAGGGGGAATGAATACGGATTTATATTTTCGTTTATCGAATGATATCTGTGATTTTGGACTCTACTCAGTCTTGAGTGCTACTAACTACTTACCCGGGGCCAAGCTTTAACCTGCGTGACTGCGTGGCTGCTTGATAATTGAGTTATTTCTTTAGATCGACTGAATTTTTTTAGGACTCACTCAAGTACGTATGCACATCATTTTTGATGTTTGTCGTACCCTGAACATACTTTTAAAACACACTTTTTATTTCTGACTCGATACGAGTTTGCTGTGATTTCCATATAACTTATTTAAAAAAAAAGAGAAGAAAAAGCTGAAGCAGCATATTAAAAACAAGCTGGCTGGAAGCTGGCTCTTTTTTTATTTGCTAGCGTAGACACCGCTTAAGCGATTATAGCCGTCGATTCAACCTATTTGGGGACGTTTCCTTGTGGAGACTGAATATACCGACTGTTGTGCCAAAGATACCTTCTTTGCCCGCCATAGCATTAAAGTCGCCAAGCACCATTTTAACATCGTGGCGAGGGCAACTCTCATACTTAAGTGCGCTCCAAGCGCTCATAAAAGGCACTTTTGGTCACATCGTCCTTCTCTTCCGTCGGGGACGTGGGCGCAAATCAACGATATGTTGAAGAATTTCGCTTTGATGTGGACTGTGGGTAGACGTTCATCCACCGGGGTGGATGAATGCCACAAGGACCTACTCGTCTCAGGTCTTGTCCCGTCCATCGCATTTCTTGGTCGGCGGTGATGTCAGCCTTCACACTAACGAGGAAATCAACTAGCTGGGCAGCGGCACCTTCCAAATTGAGGGATCGGACATTCCAAGTGCATGCCCTCAAATCGTAATCCTTAATTCGTTTGCCATGGTCGTCATTAAAAAAAGATCTCTCATCCGAGGTTGTTTTCTTCTTTTCATTGGTAGTGTGTTTTCGTGGCGGGTCCCAAACCTTACGCACAACCTTGCGGAAGGAATGTTTCGCCTTCTCACTTTAGCTCGCCTTCAACGGATGCTCTCTGGCCACCTAGAGGATACTTGGTCTAGGACCGGAAGTCGTGAGCTGCCTGAGCCGTATGTAAAATAATCGTTTCTGACCACTTCCAAGTGAATGGTATTCAGAGAACTTTCCTCACTTGCGTGAACTTCTACACATGACTCCATCCTCCTGCCTCACTATCCAGCAAATCCAGCGCATAATTCTGCCCACAAATCACCAAACTCATTTATTTGTACGGAATAAAACCTTGATCCACAAGCACAAGTAAGACGAACTGTTCCAGCGAGTGTGTGTGCATGTGGTGCTTATCATTTTACTGCAATACTACATCGAGTCGATGGTCTTGCTTTTATCTTCAATACGACTTTATCATATTCAATTTCGCCTCCAGTTTACTTCTGCTCCGCATTGATTCTACAGTGTCGCCTGTGCACTGTCTCTGAAGGCTGAACAATGCAAATGCCCTTGTAAGCTTTGTAGTCCACAATGACTGTACGCGTAGCTTCTTAGATTTCACTTGTGCTTCACGGCGTACACGACGCAATACAGTTGTGAAAGTTATATTGGTGACTGCATTGCCGATGTGAAACTGCTGTAAAACCAGATCCAGTGCTGTGGCACAATAAAGCGTGTGTCTCCTTAAACTTGTATGAATTTGCGGCAGCTGTTAGTTGCAGCCTTGAACTTCTCCTTCGCCCTGAAAGACAGCCTGCGGCCGTTTATTCCCTTGCTATGTGTGTGATGCATTGAAAGGCGAGCTTGTGATATTGAACTCCAGCATCTCAGTTCATCTGCTCCGCCAAAATAGAGTAGGTAAATTCTTGTAGTATGTTCTTTTATGCGCGCCTTAATGCTTTTGTATTGCATGTATCAGAAGATATTGGCCTTTCAATCAGCCATCTCACATATTGAATTTTTTTGTATATCCAGTGCGAGTTCCGCATTTTTCAATTAATTCATGCTGGAATTGGAATTTCATTTTTGTTTGTGTTTCTTTGCTTGCTGAACGACACAACGTGACCAGGAAACATACTAGCTAGCCTTAATTCGATTAATTTTGAAGAACTCTTTAATTGATCGCATTGTTGATGTCTTTTGAATGGCTGCATCGGTTACTTCTCAGTTAAATCTCGATTTTATCGATATTACAAAATGTTTTCGAAAATTTATGCAATGTTTTATTAATTAGACGAGTTACTGTTATTCTAAAAAATAAACTTTTCGGCACACCAATTCCCTTTGTAGAAATTTATCGAATTCCGCGTTTGTCGAAAACAAAAAATAAAGAAGTGTAAAAACAATAAAAGCAAAATTAAGCAACATTAATAAACTCGACTTGCTCAGCGAAGCGTAAATCCAACCAGCGTGCTGCCTTAAAAGATTTGGCCACGTGTTGCAAATCAAATGTAAAACACCACAGGTGGTTAAGCAACGAAAATCCAACGCCGAAACAATTTAAAAGAAAAGGAAACAGAAAAATACAATATATTTTCATTTGATATTCAGGTGAAACCCAAGAAAGCTCTAATCGATATTTGTGGTGTTGTCGCTGTTATACTATATATCTGTTACTATATCTTTTTCGTGTTGTGAACATTTTTATTTCATAAATTTTCCGTTTCCATTAGTTGAGTTTTGATTTTATTCGTCCATTGGATTGTGGTAAAATGTTTAACTGACAATTGCGACGTATTTTTGAACGTCTCAAGCATAAAACGTTATAAACAACCAGTAAGAAGTTGGAGGGGATAAATATTGTCATATTCATCTGTCAATATAATCTGTATAGATGTTGGTATGTAGGTAATATTATGGTCAAAATATGTTATTTAAACAATCCAATATGAAATGGTGGTATCTAATGAAGTTTGTAACATCCAGAAGGATATATCACTCTATTAATTATATATTTAAAAAATTGATCATCGTGAAGGGCTGAGTTGATTTAGTAAGGCCTGTCGACTCGTCAAATCCGGTAAATTGAAAAGCACATCCAACCATAGTAAAGGGTGATACACTGATTATAGCGACCCTCAATCTTTTTGATACCAGTTTTGTACTATGATTTGTTGTTTTCATTAAAAGAGGCCTCAGTTTCGGCGATCATCTCTTCATTCGACGAAAGTGTCTTCCCAGTGAGCATTCTTTTGAGATCTGAGAATAGGAAATAGTCGCTGGAGGCCGGATGTGGAGAATACGGTGGATGCGTCGAAAGCAGCTTTAAAATCGACGAAAAGGCGGTGTGTGTCGATTCTCTCTTCACGGGTCTTTTCCAAAGCCACACTGTTCAGGTCCAATCAGTTTGTTGGCGGTGGGCCTTAATCCTCCACACATTATGCTCCATAGAACCTCATAAGCGATGTTGAGGAGTCTTATCCCACAGTAGCTGTTGCAGATTGTGGGGTCTCCCTTTTTGTGGTACGGTATAATTCTTCTTCTTCTTAATTGGCGTAGACACAGCTTATGCGATTATAGCCGAGTTAACAACAGCGCGCCAGTCGTTTCTTCTTTTCGCTACGTGGCGCCAATTGGATATTCCAAGCGTAGCCAGGTCCTTCTCCACCTGGTCCTTCCAACGGAGTGGAGGTCTTCCTATTCCTCTGCTTCCCCCGGGGGGTACGGCGTCGAATACTTTCAGAGCTGGAGTGTTTTCATCTATTCGGGCAACATGACCTAGCCAGAGTAGCCGCTGTCTTTTAATTTGCTGAACTATGTCAATTTCGTCATATATATATACAGCTCATCGTTCCATGGAATGCGATATACGCCGTGGCAAACGCGCAAAGGACCATAAATCTTTTGCAGAACTTTTCTCTCAAAACTCGCAACGTCAACTTATTAATTGTTGTCATCGTCCAAGCCTCTGCACCATATAACAGGACGGGAATAATGAGTGATTTTTAGAGTGTGGTTTTTGTTCGTCGAGAGAGGACTTTACTTCTCAATTGCCTACTCAGTCCGAAGTAGCACCTGTTGGCAAGAGTTATCCTGCGTTGGATTTCCAGGCTGACATTGTTGGTGGTGTTTACACTGGTTCCCAAATATACGAAACTATCTACAACTTCAAAGTTATGACTGTCAACAGACGACTGTTTGTTTGATGACAGGAGATATTTCGACTTGCCCTCGTTCACTGCCAGACCCAGTTGCTTTGCTTCCTTGTCCAGTCTGGAGAAAGCAGAACTAACGGCGCGGGTGTTGAGGTCGATGATGGAGTCATGTGTGTGAAGTTCACGCAAGTGAGGAAAGTTCTCTGGTCGCCATTCACATGGGAGTGGCCAGAAACGATTCTATTACATATGGCTCAAGCAGCTCACGACTTCCGGTCTTTGACCAAGTATCCTCTGGGTAGCCTAAGAACATCCGTTTGAAGGCAAGCTAAAGTACATAGGGTTGTGCGCTGAGTTTAGGACCCGCCACGTAAAAACACTCCCAATGAAAAGAAGCAACAAGCCACGGTATAATTGGGTACCTAAAATATTGCTAACTGGCTCGTAACCCACCTTTCAATTAACGACGCTCTGAATCGTTCATCAGAACATAAGTTAAGTGGTAACAATAATATAAATAAATTATTATAAATTGAGTATATTTACTACCCTGAAGCGCGTAACACATAGTATGTAAGTCCATAATATCCTATTTTTTAAGTTATAATTTGAGTTGTTTTCTTGCGCACAACAACATTTCCGCTTTGGTTGATTTTCGTTCACCTCTCGCCACCTGCTGCAACGCTTCATTAGAGCTGGCTAATGGAAGTAAAGTCTGATAAAGTAAGGCATTTCATATGCGAAGTTATGTGTATGGCAATTGTGGGGCACATTTTTGCAGCAGCTTGGCGCGCTTATTGCTACTAACGCTAACGCAGTAGCTTATTGTGCGAAAACACCATAAATATTACAACGAGTCACTTGTCGCAAAACATTTGCAATGACCAAAGTAGCCATGAAGTTAAGCTACTTAACGTGCGCCATTCTTGTATGAGTTGCATGCATTTTGCGTCCAGCTACATTATGCGTGCAACAGCAGCAGCCACACACACACAGAAGCGCTGAAAGTAAGCTGCTTTCTGGCGCATTCCAGTTGCACCCTCAGCTGCCATTACGCTTCATTTGCGCATTTCCTCACTTCATTCTTTTTTTAACATACCTCGCACTCTCTCGGATCTGCTGTCGCCATAAACATCTCTATTTTCCTTCAATGCCGCTTATTAGGTTCGCCTTTATCGCCCACTTGCCGCTTACTTTATTAACCCGTAGGCGAGTTAGACAAGAATTGAGCGCACGTGTGCGCACATTTTTTATGCTCTTCTGTATTTGCAACATGCACCACACACATTAGAAAAACTTTCTTGTATTGATGGCGGTTGGCGCGATCGAGTCTGCCAGCGTGCCGCTTTGGTAATCCAAATATTTGTGGCGAATATAAAACTTTGGCACTTTTAAAAAGTTACGCTCATCTTCCTTGCCACTTCATCGTTCGTTTTGCGTCGCTTCTTCTTCTCGATTTGCTTGGCACAACATACTTGCATACACCTCTTCATCGTCGGATTTCCATCGTCTCGCTTGGCGTGTTCTGTTGACATCTTGACGCCGATATTTGCGGGTCTACTAAAACTTCATTTAGGTGTTGCAGTTGAGGAAAAGTTTCGAGTTTCTTTACACGAAAATAATGCTTCGAAACATTATTCTTGGTCAACAAAGCGCCAATTTCTTCAAGTGTTTTTCTCTTTGCCTCTCCATCTCCATCTCCATTCATTACCTTGGTATTCTTACTGTTGTTGTATCCCTTTTATTTCACTACTTGCTTCTCGTATTTCTCAACCTCCTGGCTCCTCGTTTGCTGTATGTGTTTATGCGTGTGTGTGTCTATAATTTATGGAAGTTCTTGTCGCGTTTGCCGCCTTGATTGTGTTGTCTATTGTTGGACGCCTGCACGCCGGTTTGGCTTTGTTGTTTGTTCACGGAAACGGAAATGGCATAAGTTGTTCAAGGAAGTTTTGCCTCTTTCATTCTGCGGATGCGCGCCTTCGCCCATACAAACGCAATGCACTTAATCATATATTGTCGTAAATGCAATGGCGTAGCCTCACATATGCACTAAATAATTCAGACAATAGACTCGGGATGCGCTTCCACTTGCATGAATATGAGTTATAGCGAATGGGATAGACCAAGCGCATTTGTTGCACAATAAGAGCAGCGCGGCCTTTAGTGTAGCCTTGAAATTATTATGGACTCTTGCCTTTAAATGAATTTGCAAAAATTCATTTTTTCATTAGAAATGCAAATTTTTACTTACTTGAAATTCACGTTGTGAGCAGAGCCAGTCGCCTGATTTTTCTAAATAATCTATTGTTATTGGCATTGCAGGGTTCCGGGTCAGCAAGGCAATTCCCGAATTGAACTCTTTAGTATTAATTTATTTGAAGAACATTTGACTCCACAACTTTATCTATGTTTCACGTTACAGATCATTTTGCATCCATTGAAATTTTGAACCTTTTAAAACTTTCTCGATTTGAGAAGGAAATGGGGCTACGCAGTATGCTAACGGTTTATACGAGTAATGTTGCTATTATTTCGATATAGAATTTTCTGCATTGTAAAGTAGGGACTATTTTGGTGGATACTTTGATATTTTATGCGTTATATTTAGTCCCCTCTCGCTGAAGTTGTTGACAGAAGCATTGTTGTGAAGTGCGCTCTAAGGCTTTAAGGCTCATGGAACTTGAGCATATTAAAGGGTACGAACAACGACTATTCCGAAATTCTCTCCTTCTTTAAATGCATTCTTGAAAACGTACATCACTGCGTCTCAGAGGCTCTTCCTGGCGGCTTTTTCTCTGCTCACTTACCGATCAGGGAAACGTGGATGGGGAGGAGTCACTTGAGAAGAGGCGGATTGAGCTTTTTCACGGATGAGTCGAAGCTGGGTAGGAAGTTGGATGAAGAGTTTTCTGCAAAGAGCTCTTCGTAAATCCTAGTTTTAGGCTACCGGCTGGCATTAAGCTGACGGTAGACGTACTGCTGCGATGTGCGGTCTCTTTCAGGTGAGGTGTGCATTCACTCTGACAGCAAAGCGGCAATATTAGCGCTGAGCTCGTTAACTCTGCATTCAAAGCTAATTAAGGAGTGTCTCTATTCATTAGATATGGCCTCAAGCTACGTCATCAGACTCGTTTGAGCGCTTGGTCAAAGCGGAGTCGATGTAAACTCTAAAGCCGAAGCGCGAGTTGAAGCGGCCTTTTAAGTTCTAGCACTGGACCAATGTATCTTACGTACACTTAGCAGACGCTAGTAGACGACCCGCTCCTGTGCCATTGAGAGTGGAAACATCCAGTACTTTTTCCTCCTTTGAGCAGCTTTACAAGCTGAGGTTGAAATATCTCGGCAGTCTTAGCTTCGACGAACCAGGAAACATAGCCGACATTGACAGTAGCTGACTCAACAAAATTGTGATAGGCTCAAGGAGCTTTGTCGATTTGCAAGGGTCGTATGATTTATTACATAGAAGCTTTAGGTTAACCAAGTGAGAACGCTGTTAGGATTCACCTCTTACCTTAACCTAACCATACCCTTCACCGACGGGGTATGTTTAAAGCGACGAATTTCGATTAAAATTTCTTGAATTCTCTTTTACTCCATCGGATTTTTAGCTTTATTGGATTGAATCTCAACCACAACTCGATGCGCAATTCTACATACAAACACAACCATTCGTATATTTGTGATTGGCGCTAGGCAACGCCTAACGTAAATGCCGCTCTGGCTCGCTTGAATGCATTTAGGTTTGGAATGCAGCATGCAGCTGACACCAACACAGTCATGTGGCAACTATCAACGTAATCTGCGTATGGCGTAATTGAAAAACTAACGGGTTTTCTGCGGACCACGCCAAGCGCCACAGTCCAAATTCTAATATTTTTTAACAGCGGCATTCGGCCAGTGGTGGTGGCCAGGCTTGGTGGAGTCCTAAAAAATTGTGTGAAATTGCAAAAATATGATGACACTTTTGCGAGTATTTGTGTGTGTGTGGCTGTGTCATGCGACATGCAAACAATGGCGACACTAACAAAATTATTGTGGTTTTTTTTGTTTACGTTTCTTTGTGATTGCCAAACAGTGTTTGCTTGCTGTGGGGGTGGCGGTATGGAATTGAGGCTGCGGACGTTTGTAAAAACTTCATTTGCACGAGTTGCACGCAGCAATAACGGTGAACGCACGTCGATGAAATAAGAAAAGGCCAGCAAACAATAATTTACGGGCCAATCGTTGCAAGCGAAAACCAGCGTCGCCACCAGTGTGCCTGTGGTATGGCTGCGTATGGGGCGAGGGTGCTTTGGCATAGTGGTGCTGCTGATGAATGTCGTTATCAGCAATTGCCAAACGGTGGCCAGTCAACAAAAGTGGCGTCGTTCGCTTTTCGGCGATGGCAAATGTTCGAGTTTCGTCTAAAGTTTCAGCAATTCAATTAGGGTCTCGCAAGGTGTGGTGCGTCGCTGCCCTTAGATATATTCGTTTATTTGCTTTACTGCCATTTCTTTTCATAATTTCAAACAAACATTTTCGTATTGTTTATTTTCGTATTTTTAGTCACTTTTTTTGTCACTGCTGAAAGTCATAAAAGTTGGTTATTGGTTGGCTCTACTGATTGCGGGAATGCCATCGATTGGCAAGTCTATTCTGTTGCCAGAGGTTTTTGTGTTATTTGAAGTACGTTGCGAAAAATTCTGGGAGATAACTTAATTTTTTTTTCCCTCAAATGCCAAAACAAATATATTAGTATGTAACTGCCATGTGATGACAAATTGCCGCTTATTTTGTTACTCAAGTTGGTGTGTGCTTCTGGGAGAGTATATACATATATGTAGGATTGAAGGAACAATATTCATCTGGCTTGTGTGTAAAAAAATGATCACTGAATTTAGACTAGATTCAATTAAGTTCACAAATTGTAAGAATGCATTATCAAATTGAAGACCAATTGTCCAATTTTCCTGGGAAAAGATTAAAGTTAGGCCGTTTTGGATTTAAATATTATATTTCCTACATTTTAGAAATGGTTTTGTAATGAACCTCTAGAAAAACTTATAAAGCTTCTTCTTCTTCTTTAGTGGCGTAGACACCGCTTACGCGGCTATAGCCGAGTTAACAAGGGCGCTCCAGTCGTTTCTTCTTTTCGCAAATTGGCGCCGATTCGAGATTCCAAGCGCAGCCAGGTCCTTCTTCAGCTGATCTCTTCAACGGAGTGGAGGTGTTCCTCTTCTTTTGCTTCCCCCGGTGGGTACTGCGTCGAATACTTTCGGAGCTGGAATGTTTTCATCGATACGGATGACATGACCTAGCCGCTGTCTCTTAACTCGCTGCACTATGTGAATGTCAACGTATAATTTGTACAGCTCATCGTTCCATCGTAATTCAATGCGTAAAGGACCATAAATCTTTCGCGGAACCTTTCTCTCAAAACTCGTCGACTAATCAGATGTTGTCATCGTCCATACCTCTCCACCATACAGCAGGACGGGAATAATGAGTGACTATAGAGTTTGGTTTTTGTTCGTCAAGAGAGGACATTACTTTTCAATTGCCTACTTAGTCAGAAGTAGCACCTGTTGGCAAGAGTTATTCAGCGTTGGATTTCGAGGCTGACATTATTGTTGGTGTTGATACTGTTTCCAAGATAGACGAAATTATCTACGACTTCAAAGTTACGGCAGAGGTTTTAGATGGCCCTCGAACCCGACCAAGGTGGAAAGGGTGTTCCTTTGGTTTTCACCCTACCAATTAGAACCAAAGTGTATGTGTGTGTGGCGTCACTCATGCCTTGGTTCTTCCAGAGTGTAGTGTGGGTGCACACACTTACGCTTTGGGGCGCTGATCAACGCATTGTTTTGATCTGTGTGTTTCTAGTAATAGAAAACACCGTGGATTTGAGCCTCCTTAGGCAGATACCCACTTTAAACCGCATTGGATTCTGTCAACAGTGACGTGAGAGCCATGTCCCGAGTGCGAGGACTGTTGGTTTGATGACAGGAAATATTTCGTCTTGCCCTTGTTCACTATCAGACCCATTTGATTCCCTTCCTTATCCATTCTGGGGAAAGCAGAACTAACGGCTCGATTGTTGGGTCCCATGATATCAATATCATCGGCGTACGCCAGCACCTGTACACTCTCATAAAAGATTGTACCTGCTGGATTAAGTTCTGCAGCTCGAATTATTTTCTCCAGCAGCAAATTGAAGAAGTCGCACAAAAGGGAGTCGCTTTGTCTGAAACCTTGTTTGGTATCGAATGGCTCGGAGATGTTCTTCCTGATCCTTACGGAGCAGTTCTGGAAATATGTAAGTCGCTTAAAACGATATACAATGAATGACGAAAGTGCTGAACGCCAAGATCACATGCAAGAGAGCGGAATGAAAACACGCACGCTTTCTGCTCACACGGTTTCGAAAAGACTGCAGGACGGTTGTTGGCTTAGTCACAGGTTACAACTTGGTGGTATTAGGTATCAAGTTGCTATTAAACTTCGGAAAAAGCATTGACGTCCTGCACTACATAAAATCAGTTGGTAGTAATAATGAAAATCCATCTGACCTATGTATGGCATGACAGCCAGCCAGTGTAACTTCACCTAACAAAATAAAGTAGAACAAGAAATTTTGTGAAGATTATTTGTCAAGAAAAGCTTTCGAAAAAGCAACTGCTTTTGATTTGTCAGTTGGTATGGAAACTATATCCTATAGTGGGACAATATCGGCGATTCCGACAAATGAGCAGAATTGCAAATCCAACTGGGACCAGTTCGCTATATATGGAGATGGATATCATGATCATTTATGTACTCTATTTTCTAGGGCCTTCTTAACATATTCCCTTAGACAAAATCTTAAACGCTTCAAAACACTAAAACTACTAATTATTTGTGGATCTCTAGACTTTCTATTACTCGATGCCACCATTACACCTTATCTTACCCTTAATGATGACGCGCCAAATTAAAATTCTCACTCAATATAAATCAAATGCCTGGTTTTGTGCGAAACCAGAAGTCCATTTCATGCAACATAAAATATCCGATTTGCCGTTAATTGCCAGAAAAGCTAATTTGCGAGCAAAATCTGGCAAACAGCTTTAATTAATCTAATCAAAAGCAATTTTCGCTCCTTCACGCACATTTTCTTAGCTGCGCATACGAGTGCTCACCCAAGTCGGCGGTCGAGTGCGAATTACGGTAAAGCACAACGGCATTTGACGCAGGAGCTTTCGCATAGTTGAAAGCTAAATCAGCCACACGCGCACGAAAAGCTCAGCGGTATTTGCTGCATATGAATTGTGGCGGCAAGTGTGCACCTAAAACCGAAGTAGAATGAATGCTCCACCTCCAGCTAGCCAATGGAGTGTGAGTCGTTAACGGTGTGACAAAAAAAAAGATTCAATCAATTCGCACGTGACATGATTACTTTACATTTAAATGGACGTACCATGACCCGCATTTCCGTGTTGGAACGTCGCGGTAGCGATCGATCCACATTCATGTTACGAATATATTTACTACGTAGAGCTTATAAAGTATTTGAAAGGTCATGGACTGTGAATGATGCTGGGGTGTAGGTCGCCGTATATTCGTATGCACGTAGGTGTGTGTGAGTTCGTATAAATCCGAGAATACACATAAATATCTATTAGTCCATATAAATCGCATCGGCGCCTATAAGTACCAACGCATCAGTAATCTGATTGGCGGAAAAGGTGGCGAACGCTAACGTTGTTGGAAAAAGTTTCTATCCAGCATTGAGTTTTTATAGAGTTACGGAAATTTTCCGCATTTAATCAATTGAATTGCGAATTTACGGCTCTGCAAATGATTTTATTCATGTCCGAGGGTGTTGAAAACTTTAGCCTTCCATTTGCATTGCTGCAACAAGAACAGCGAATTAGGGGCAGTACATAAGGATGGCTCCAAAAATTAAACTATTTTTGACATTAACTGTATTACCATTGATTTTGGGGGAAATCAGAAAGACTAGAGACACGTCTCTTTTTCCTCGAAATCTACTGTAGCTGATCCAAAGAATAGATTCATAACAGCTAAGTCGGTCAAATTCAAAAATGTGTCAAAATCAAGAAGAGTACAATTTTTCGTGAAAATATCTTTCCGCAAGTTTGGTTATAAAATTTCAACTTTGTCTAGAATTTTCGTAAGACATGTGAAGAAGAATATAGTCTTTTATACTTACTTCCAGTACTATATATCGGATGTATTAGGGGTAAGGAAAGGTTTGGACTAATTGTCTTACCTGTTGACTCTATCCAATTATACTCGAGAAAATGTTTCACAAGACTTTATGAAGATAACTCACATATTTGGCATAAAGCCTGCGAGAATAACGATGGGTATTATATGGGAGTTGGAGTATTTCGTAGACTAATTTTACACAATTTTGGCATAAAACTAAAGTACAGGGTTTGTCCGGAAAGTAATAGGAATGAGTCGATTTAAAAAAAATTATTGAACCAATCGTTACAATTCTTTAAAAACTTTTAAACTAGGCTCCTGCTCCGTCGATGCAGAACTGGCAGTGCGGTTACAAAGCATTGAAGGCATGATCTGGAATAGCCTTGAGAGCCGAGGTGCATGATGCTTGGATCCCTTCTGTCGTCTCAAAATGCTTGCCTTCCATCGGCCTTTTCAGGCAAAGAAAGAAAAAAGTCCGGGGGCACATCTGGGCTGCAGGGCGGCTGCGGAAGCATTGGGATGCCGGCCTTGATTAGGTAGCTGCTCACAAGAAAGGCGGTGTGAGCCGGGGCGTTGTCGTGGTGCATCATCCAATCAGCTGCGATGTCTTGTCAGACCCGATTGACCCTTCGTTTGAGTCTCTTGAGAACTTCCACGTAAAACTTAGCGTTGACGATTTGTCCAGGAGGAACAAATTCATGGTGGACGATGCCTTTGATGTCCAAAAAGACAAAGAGCATCGTTTTCACTTCGGATTTGTTCATTCATCAGCGACCCCTTCCCGGCCCTCCAAAAAGGCCTTGTGCCCCGAAACACACCACTTCTTTCTAAAGTACTATAAACTATATAGATCTATATCTATCTCAATTAGTGTTATTTGGCGCAAATAACCGTTAGTTGAACAAAACTATTATACTTTATTGCAATAAGCTACGAGAGTATAAAAATAAATAAGAAGAAGAAGCGCTACTTAGTGTCTGCCCCAGCGTCAGCATCATATGAGTAGTCTATGTTATTATGATGTAATGTACTTATGTATTCAACGATAACTGTAAATAATATACCATACATATGCCTGTGCTTGTCATTTTATAAATTTATGAAAATTTGAGGGCGAGACGAAAATCGATTAAACCAGCAATTCAGCGAAATTAGCGCGTCTAGAGCAAACACTTTCTAGATGACGACGAAAGCGCGAGAAGTAGGCAAAGCACTTTGTAAACGAAGGCAAAAAGTGAGATTGGCGGCGAACTTTCAAAACTGTTGGCATCAGCGAGGCGCAAAACTCTACAGTGGCTATGTACACACAAATATATACTTGCGGTAATGCACACATACATACATACGTACATGTTTAGTGGGGAAGAACCAAAATAAAGCTAAATTTTCCAGATTGGCAAGAAGAACTTAAAAAAAAGATAAGAAAAATGCTACAACTAAGTATGTAGGGATATGAATATACTTTCACAGATATGTATGTGTATGCGCTTAAGATGCTCAAACATATTTAATATTGCAAAAGGCATATATTTAAGTGAACTCTGGAGCGACGTTAGAAGCAGACGGGAAGGAAGACGACGAACAGATTAAAGATAAAGACGTTGGAATATATGCTGCATATGGAAGATAAAGTAAACAACAACAAGTTAAGGGCTTAAGGAGAGATCCGTTGTTGAAGCTGCATGCCGCGCTCACAGCTCGTGTTCGTAGAGTAGAACTCGACGGTAAGCACTCGTATCTTATGCTGTGTGTGGGTCGAGCTCTTGCTACGTGCATTAGTTTTCGCGTTTGTCAGCTAAGTGTAACTTTCTCGCGCTGCGGGCGACGTGATATGACGCAGAGTTGTAAACCGTGGGTCGTTGCACGGTAAAATCCAAATCTGCAAGAGAAATTAAATAGAATTAAATTTTCGTTATAAATTTAGCTCAAGCTCCACGAAAGTGGGAGTTGTAGATTCATCGGCATAAATAAGTTTTTTGCGTAAACCTGTTAAGTGAATTAAAACTCGTCAAATCACTGGTTGGACATGGACCACGACACTCTTAGACGCTGGCCACTGCGAATCCCGTTTGCACGATAAAGATCACTTAGAGTGACGAGAAAGACTAAAGGTTGTGACGTTTGCCAAATCACAAGCTTACGATAGCCAAATCATATAACCTTGACATTGCTTTAATGGAGTTCGTGTCATTACAGTTCGAACATGTTGTAGGCATGTATGAAAATAGTTTGCGATTTAAATACTAACCAAGTAAAATATAAAATATGGGCGATTCAGCTCTTCAGCTTGACTGAATTCCAAATTAATTAATTCCATCCTCTATCACAGGTTCTCAGTGGGTCGCGTTGCTGTAGGGTTCCACAGTACGATTATTGCGTCAACATTTGTGGGCATGTCTGTTATTAATGCTGATATTGACAGCCAAAGCGGCAAGTAGAGTGTGGCTAAGGCGTTGTCACTTATTGCGGTGCTGGCTTTGTTTGATGTCTTAGTGGTTGCTTGTTGGCGCAAAGCCACGTTGCGCTTTGTTTAAGTCAAAATTAAATTTGACAGCGCCTCATGGGCCTGCGTGAATGTCTAGGGAGTGAGATGGGCAAATCAAATGTTTGCAAGCAACGGCGGATGTCATGGAAATTTGAATGCCACATGTGCTGTCAACTAGACTTCTTCCTTGCTGCTGATGGATGACAACTTCTTCGCAGCCTGAGTTTTGCACTTCATCATCACTGGCATTTGCGTGGCGCTGGGTTTCAGTCAAAAGAGAAGTTTTGTTCTTTTGAACGAATCGAAAGGAAATTAAAAGCCAGATTTCCGGCTCAATTTTATTTAAAAAAAAAAAACAACTTGGCGTATATGATGGGAGGGGTAAAAGTACAAAACTTAAAAGTGCAAAAATGTCGCCCGTATATCGCGGCAACGGTGAGCCGAAGCTGAAAAAATGACATCAAAACAGGTAAAAACAAGGTTATGTTGACAGTTTTCTTTGACTATCGAGATATGGTGCACTGCGAATTCCTTCCGACCGGCTAAACTGTCAAAATATTTGAGTGTTATGCGTCGTTTGCATCATGGAATGATATACGACTCGACAACGAGTCGAAAGTATTAAAATTTACTGCAGAACTCAGTGGCCAACTTTAAAAGTGTAACGTCCAATTTATGGTCGTCATAATCGTCCTGTCAGGTCAACAATTGAGCGTCTACTGGAAAAATTTGAACTCACAGGCACAGTACAAAATGTTCCCGGGCCAATGAGACAAAGAAGTGTCGAGAGTATTGCTGCCGCTGGCGCATCAATTGAGGAAGACCCAAATCAGTCTCTCCCACGTCGTTTTCAAGCGTTCGGCATTTCTCTGGCGTCATTGTGGCGAATTTTGTGAAAAGATCTTGGCCTACATCCTTACAAGATCAAATTGACGCAAGAACTGAAGTCGTTTGACAACCAGAATCGTCGAATGTTCAATCCACACGTACTCAATGAGTGACAATTCGCTCACGAAAGAATTACGGTTTGGTGTGGTTTATGTACCCACGTTGTCATTGGGTCGTACTTTTTTCGTGATGGTCAAGACCAACACTTTACTGTGAATGGGAATCACCACCGCTCAATGATAACCGAATATTTTTGGTCCGAATTGGATGATATGGACTTAGACAATATGTGGTTCCAAAAGGTCAGCGCCAGAAGCCTCACAGCGAATGTCACAATCGATTTATTGAAAACCAAGTTTGGCGAACGTGTTATTTCACGAAATGGCCCAGTCAAGTGGTAGTCTCGGTCGTTCGATTTGACGCCGTTAGACAATTTCCTGTGGGGCTACGTCAGGTCTATGGTCTATGCCAACAAGCGAACGTGAAATTGGCGCAGTACTGGCCGATTTATGCTTGAAAATCGTTGAAAATTGGGTTCAGCGTGTGGACTTCTGCAAGCGTGATGGCCATGCAATAGAAATCGAGTTCCATATATAATGGCATCGAATGTACTTTCACAAGAATAAAAAATTTAATTGATAACCCGAACCGTTTTTGTTTTATTCAAATCTGAGAGGTTTCTTAATGAAGGTTCCTAGTAATGATACATTGTTATACCAAAACTATATAAAATTGGGATAAAATATCCCCTAGCCCTAATATAACTTCTATGAGACTGTTTTATACTATTTTGTACGATATATGTCAATATGTACGATATCATAGGTCGCTGTGCAGATTGTGAAAGTATAAAATGTTCCGGGATATACCCAAACATAGCCCTTTCCTATTTGTTTTGAAATATATTTATGTACTTATACAGTTTATTCGAGCCTCCTAGTTTTGTACTTCATGGTAATAAGCAACACCTGTTCGAAATCAAAGAACTTTTATGCAATACAGCATAAAAAACCTGGTTTATTTGCCCTTATCAATAACAACTTCTCACAGTTTTGCGCGCCGTAGCAGTAACAAAAGCAAGACTTAAGTTCAGCACAGGCGTCAGTAATGCTACTGCTATATACATAGACCCCGCATAAGCAATTCAACACTTTGCCAAAGTCGTCAAAAAGATTTGCCACAGTATGTTGGCACCTCCAGGGCGTATACGTAATATTGAGAAAAAGAGAGCGTATAAATTTAGCTTTAAAGGAAAAGCATTATCGAAATGTTAAAGGGCCAAGTGGAGGATGCTGCTGCGGCATAAAGTATTTCACATTGCCAATTCTTCTTCTGCTGCTTTTCTAAGTTGCATTTTAGCAAAATAAAAATTTAAAAAATTACGTACTACAGCGGTTTTTGTAACTTTGCTTGGTGCTTGAAATAAAAATGTATGCAATAAGTTTTGTTGACATATATTTGTTATTTTCCATCATTATGGTATATAAGTGAATTTATAAAACTTTTGTATTTGCAATTTCGCAATAATTTCTTATTCAACTTTTCGCGGTTGGTTTTCAACCTTCGGCATCCCTTTAGCCCACGGAATATTATCCTTTTATGTATATTTTTTTGTTTGTTTGTTGGCAATGCACCAGCTCGACACTGACACTCTGCAGACTGTGCACACCGCCCACATGCCGAGCTGTCGCCCTCGAGCGTGAAATTTTCTCTAAGTTAGCCAATTTCAAGTTCATGCCACTGAGTCGCGCGCAACCTGTAGCTTGTTAAGAAATTTGCTGCATTTTCCTGCTGCGGCTTTTTCCTCAGTTATTTTGTTATCGAATTATTGCTGCTACTTGCTTGGCTGCAACATGTTTTTCCAAGTACAAAAAGCAAAAAAAAAAAACAACAAAAAACGCTTACGTTTTCCTGCAGACTATTTAGTTGTTAGTTTTGTTGGTGTACTCATAAAACTTTTTAATTGGATATAAAAAATACGAACATTGCTTTTGTTAGGAAAAGGTCGCTTGCTGTTTTCCGGTTGCTGGCTGATGTGACAGTTGTTGTGCTGAGAGGGTTGAAAGAAGTCTGAAAATCCTTGCAACAAGTTTATATAAAATGGCGATTTTATTATTATATATAAACATTAATATTTAACTGTGTTTTATTATTGAAAAAGTTGAATTGTAGATAATTTCAACCATTGGTGGGACGAGTTATTTGCAGTCAGAATTTTCGCTTTTTTGTGATTTATTTTAAGAGGAATTTTATTTAATAACAAATAAAATTTTAGAGAATTCTATATATGTATGTACTTTAGTAATTGGCGAATTTAAAAATGGTGGATTCTCTTGTTCTCGTAGTCGACCCCCGTAAGGACTACCGAGAAAAGTTGTTTGGTGGTGAGCAAGATTTTTTGCTTAAAATTATCAACCAACCGCACAGAGTGACCAATATATAGGGTGGTCGAAAAAGTCTTTTCGTATTTTGTCAATAGATGTCGTTGCAGTCGCATATCTCCAGCGCTACCAATCACATTGTGTCATACCATATAGTGTTGGAAAGGTGAGATTTTAAGCTTCTTTTAACCAAAAAAAACAAAAAAAATTAAATTTGGGCAAGTTGAAAAAAGTTACAGCTGCTCAAAAGTGAGTGAAAATAATGAAGAAATTCGTTATATTTTGAAATTTTTGTACAAAAAAGGGAAGAATGTCACCAATGAATTTTGCGAAGTTTACGGAGGCAATGCTGTATCAGTTCGTGTAGCACAACAATGGTTCGCTCGCTTCCGTTCTGGAAATTTCAATGTGAAAGATACACTTCGCTCTGGTCAGCCTATCGTTGAAAAAGTCGATGCAATAATGGGAAAAATTGGCCAGGACCGTCACATAAGCAGCCATGGCATCGTTAAAGAACTTAACATTCATCATCAAACAGTTTTGAACCATTTAAAAATGATTGGCTTCAAAAAAAAAGCTCGATGTTTGGGTACCACATGAATTGTCTGTGAAAAATTTAATGGACTGAGTTTTCATCTGCGACTCTTTGCTGAAACGAAATGAAATCGAACTATTTCTGAAGCGAATGGTAACAGGAGACGAAAGTGGATATTTTCCCCAAATTTCTATACAAGAGCTCATACCAATGCCTTCGGTATATGCATATGAGCTAAATGCACTGGGGTACCCATATTTAGTGACTGGGTTCTTGAAAAGTTATAGTCCGATTTCAACAATTTTTGGTAGTAAGGACATACTTCTGCCTACTTTTGCATAGTTTGATGCCCATGACATCTTTGATGTTAGATTTGTTTTTGTTATACGATTCGCCCATTTTCACAGTGTGTGCTTGGAATGTTTGGATAATTTCACACAACAAATTTGGTTGAAATTGGTTCAGTAATGGATGAGCTATCTGATTTCACGTAAAGATAGGCGTGGTCTATTATCTAATTTTCACACCTGCTCCTAAAAGTTTTTTCTCTACCATCCTATTTGTGAAATTTAAAGCTTGTGGCACATTTATTCAGTGAGTTATCTCAATTTTAGTAGTTTTGAAAATAGCCGTTATATGGGGGTGGGTGTGGTTATTACCCGATTTTAACCATAATCACACTGTGTAAGGAAGGGCTGGTTTCTTTTAAGCATGTTTGGTGGATTCAGCTTAAGCGGTTTGGCATATATGTATGTACATTAAAAACTTTGGCGGCGCGTCCATGCCGGCTTTAAAAACAACAAATATGTAGTATATCTAAGAAGGTCATGTGAAAACTTCAAGACGTTCGGTCCAGCCGTCTCGGAGAAGTTTTGCTCACCAACTCCGAAAACAGCGTTAAACAGCGAAAAAAGCGAAAAAAGACGTTTACAGTTTTGTGATTCGATTACATTAAGTTAAAAAATTCTTTCAAATATGCGTCAACTTCAAATTGGCGGAGTATATTCTGAAAAATATGACTATTCGATATATTAAAATTCTGAAGTGGATATAACCCCTTAAGTGCCTTTTCTCAGTATATTATTGTATTAATACATTCAAACAAACCGCTAATAAATACATTTATATTATAGTTTATATTTCTTAATTCAAAAGTTGCGCAATAAGCAAGGCAAAGTGGTAAACTGGGAAGCTGTTTACCCATCATAAGTACTCAGCACGCCTCAATAAATTTACAGTTATAACGCACGAAAATCAGAATTTGAATTTTACTACGCTGCACAAACCGTTACATTTCCGTTTATTTGTTACATACTCCTTGTATGGCTTTAATAGCCACTTTTGTGACTTTAAAACTGTTCCTAATACTTTAAGGCCTTTTAATTACTGCAGGAAATAATGAATTAAGGCGGTGAATAAGTTCTGTGACGTTTCGGAAATGTAATGTGACAATTGAATATAGAATTTGCATAGCACACGAAATCAACAACAGTAAAAGACGGCAACAATATACAAACATTTTCTGGCTGCGTGGCTGCTAACCGGAGCAGGCGGCAAAATGCTATAGCGCAATGACTCAGTTGGCAGTTGTTGTGCTTCATTGAATTTCTAATCGGTGCTTTCCACAGAAATCTGAAATCAAGTCTCAAGTGTTACTTAAAAAAAAGCAGAAGGGGTCATTGCCTGCTCGGGAACTCATTTAATTTTCTTTGCTTTTGTTAAATTTCGCAAAAGTGCTTGGGTGCCTGCTTGTGAGTTTACGGCTGGCGCCATAATTTGGTTCCCAAAAAAGTTAGGCAAACAAAGGCAGCAAAATAAATATGTATACAAATCAATAATGCGCCCTAGCAGTGTCGACATTTGTGGCAGGCGTCTCAACAATGGCATTAAATTCTCTGCGCAGTGTGCCGGGCATGATGCCGACTGTGCAGAGGTGAGACGAAGTTATTTTGGGCAAATTGTCGACCGCTATTGTGCAAAAGTTTGAATTTAAACGTTGCTTTGACAAAAGACCCACAATCGCGAGTGTTTGGTATTATTAATTATAATTAATTAGATGTGATATTGGCGCACACTTCGTATTCTATAGAATCTCGTAAATAATTTGCGGTATTTTGGAACGCTTGGGATCATAATTCAAAAGAACTGAAGCAGAGAGACCAAAGTAAAATTAATTATAATAAATATTTTTTACATACAGAATCCCAATCATGAAGTAAAGGACTTTATTGAAGATATACTGTCTTTGGAGAGCCGGTTCAGTAAGATTTATTTGAGCTAAGCTTGGTTTTCTTTCCCTGAAATCGGTTGTGTTTGGCGGAGATTCTATGAGGAATAATATATAATATATACATACATATGTATAAATGATAAAGCTGGCAAGCAGAGTCGTCCATCTGCCTTTATATTATATACGAAAAATCTAAAATTTTATACACACCCTTTTCTGCCCAAAAAAGCTGACATTTGGATTTTTGGAAACAAGGCTACAATCACCGAACATATTGACAAAGATTTTTGAATATCTATTTTTAATACCAAATAGAAATGCACCTGTGAAGGATATTATACCTTCCGTGTCGCCGAAGGTAACGTTTTTTTCTGCTTTTGGAATAATTGGGATTAGGATATGTTAGGTTAGGTCGTAGGGTTGATTCTAAACGATGGATCTCACATAGACAAATGTATGTCCTTTGTGTTACCCATAAACTCGGAAAAGTCATCACTTCATAGATCTCCACTTCAGTAGCTTCGCTGAAGATGTGTCTCCTGTGATATTTCAACCTCAGTTTGGCAAAAGCCGGGTTCAGTCAGAACACCTACAGTTGCATCGAGATTAAGTAGTTCGGAAGATGTCTTATGGCGCACTTTGGCTATCTGGGTGGAATCTCGCAGTCGCAAAAGTTGTGGTTGTTGGCCGGTACTTGCCGAGCTCACAGAAGGTCCATTGGTCCAGCGCTAGAATGGGAGGGGACATCGGAAAATCGACTCACTTCTATTTTGATGAAATTGAGGTAAGGATGTCTATCATGCTCAACAGTTTAGCAGTTACTGGTAATTCCGTACAAATCTAAAATGCAAGAATCATGATGCTATTATTTACGAAGCTGTGTACTTCTTGATTAGTTTAGAGTGCACAGTTAGCGAGCTCGTAGCCAGTATAGCCGCTCATCTATCGGAGTGAATGACGGCAGTCACCTCCACTTGAAAGACGCTACAGTGGTCTGGTAGTCTGAAAATGGAGCTGCTTAAGATGTGCGGAACAGATGCCGATAAGGGCCCCTCATTGAACACGTCCCAGCTGCTTAGCTGGCGTGGTTGTTCCGAGGGCCTTCCACCAGACAGCAAATATATTGGCTTAACTACGGTTGCATAGAGGCAGAGGTAGAACTCCCCTTGGCAACAATTCCACCTATATACAGTATAAGGAGACTGATGTCTTGCTCACTCTCTCCTTGATGTTTGACTTCCATGAAAGCTTCCTATCAAAGACAATCCAAAACTACTATACCCTGTCCACAGGTTGAAGAATATCAAGGATTTAAGAGATTTTATGTTATCTAGTAAATAAAGCTAAGTGAACGAGGGCAAGACATAATATCTCCTGTCATAAAACAAACAGTCGTCGCACTATCGACTTGGCTGTCATATCACTGTTGAGAGTCATAACTTTGAATTCGTAGTTAATTTCGTCTATCTTGGAACCAGTGTTAACACCAACAAAAACGTCAGCATCGATAACTATTGCCAAGAGGTGCTACTTCGGACTGTGTAGGCAAATGAGAAGTAAAGTCCTCTCTCGACGAACAAAGACTAAACTCTATAAGTCACTCATTATTCCCGTCCTGCTATATGGTGCAGAGGCAGGGACGATGACAACAATTGATGAGTGAAACTTTCTAGTTTTCGAGAGAAAGGTTTTGCGGAAGATTTATGATCCTTTGCGCATTGGCCGCGGCGAATAGCGCAGTCGATGGAACGAGCTGTACGAGTTATACGACAAGATTGACATAGTTCAGCTTATGTCGTCTTCGACTCATATCGCGTGTATACTTCTACTCCCAACCTCCAGTTTTTGCTGTGTACCGTTTCGCTTAAATTTAGTTGTGCCTTATTTGTTTGTTCCACTCCGAAAAAATTAATTATTAAACACATTATCTGACAAACAAATTTCAAATTAAATAGTTCACGCATTCTCGTTAATTAGAACTGCCACCTCGCTGACTTGTTATGTCGAAGCAAACTGCTCCTGAATCGAGCGTCCAATGCGGGCGCATGTCAATCAATTTACGCTGAAGGAATAACAACTCTAGCCACAGCTGGATGAAATCGTTTAGCGGTATATTATTTCTGTACGGCCAGCAACAACAATAGGGTCTTATCAAGTATGCTGTAAATAACGGTAGTCTGCAGCGCTGGTGTTGGCGTGCGGAATGCTTGGCGGTAATTTGTCGGTGACTAATGGCTGTGAAAAAGCACGGCTGCCATTTCATATGAATAAATTTGCGAAATTTGTGCGTGTGGCAAGTCGGAATGCTACGATTTCAGTGTTAATGGCTGGTTTTGAAGGCTGCATGTTTCGTTGAGTGATATTTCGTATTGGCGCGAAAGTTTACTTAAATGAAATGAAATGAAATGCTTGCAACTCATTTCATTGTTTCTGTGCAATTCAAAGTATGTGTGGCTGTGTGTTGGTATTCTTATTTGCTGCTGCCTGTGCTGCTTCCTGCGCTGCCGACAGAGTCAAAGCGTTTGCTGGAGCTCATAACTTTGCACAAGAATGTAGCAAATTTGATGAAAAGTTCATTCATTTCAATTATTTCGATAAAATCACCCCGCTGTGGCAAGTCTCTAAGCGCAACGGCGTGAATTGGCATATTGCCGGTGTCTGATTGCTTGAGGGACTCCGCCCAATTGCTTGCTTTTCGCACTCCTAACCTTCTGGCGGTTTACTCGATGCTTTAAAATACTTTGTTGTCTGACAATTCTTGTGGCGGCTGTAGGAAAGCTGTTGGGGTGAATAGGAAAATTTATGTTAATTGTTGAGATATTTGTGACATTTTTCCGATATATTTCGACGCAAAAATGCTTTCTAGTTAATTATGAAGGAATTGGTTACGCAACAGTTAAGTGGACGGAGCATTTAAAGGATAGCTAACTTGAAGTAGTGTGAAGCCTATACAAAAATTACTAAAAAATATGCAAAATAGTTAGAAGTTTTAATTTGCGCATAATATTCGTAAGTGTCATTCCATTCGTCATTTGTGTGCGATACGGCCAAACTGCTATGGGCGAAAATATCAAAAATATGCACCCCATAATGACTTTGGATAACCTTAAAATGAAGTGGATCCGATCAGTTACAAAAATTCGAGCTCTGCACATAATAATTGACGCTCGAGCTCTTAATCTACCGGCTCACCGTGCCACATATCAATGAAGACGATCTTGTAATTTCTCTTGTAATTTTATCAAGGCAGCAATGCCAATAATTTTACATGGACATAGCCGGCAGATGCATTACTGCGAAAGTTCTTAATAGACTCCGATAAACTGGGCACATTAAAGATCCCAAAGAGAGACATTCCGAAATCCTCTCTCACTTCGACTGCATTTCTGATAACTAGTACCACTGCGCCGCGAAACCTTGTCTTAGCCGCATCTTCTCCGCCCACATATCTCTGAGAGAAAAGTATGTTGGTGGGAGGCGTTGCTGTAGAGGATGCACAATATGGTTTTTCACGTATAGATCAAAGCTCAAGGTGAATATTATAGGAAGAAACTTCTGCCTGGAGCTCTCAATCAACTTTTGTTTCAGACTGTCACTGTAGTGTCTTTCAATGAGAAGTGGCAGCCATGTACTTTTCCAAAGTGTGAGTTCTTTTTGTGGGGTAAGCATCCACAAAGTTCTGCATAGCTGTTCGCCGACAGTGAGCTCAAAGCTAGCCAAGATGTGCATGACCTCAGTAGCATTGGCATCAAGCTACTTTCATATTAAACTTTTCAAGTTGTCTGGCCACAGCAGAATCGTCAGAAATTCTACAGCCGTTGAGCTTGCAAGAAAGTCAATCATACTCAAATTCCATCAGGATTGGAAAGAGCTGGGTTCCCTTGCCTTTTCTGGGTTTCACAAGAGCTTAGCAAGCGTTGGTAAGCAACGAGCGATTGCGAAAGCGTTCTGGTTCAGAGTGGAACATAAAAGGTGATTGATTAGCAAGATTCACATCGCCACAATCACAGGCTTCGTAACTGGACACTGTCCCTTTTGTACTCGTGCGGAGAGGCTACAGATTTTGGGAGACGCAACTTGTCAACGTTGCAATGATATGGAAATATCTAAACACTTTCTCCACCAAGGCAAATTGATACGGATTAAATTTGTGACAAGTTCTAGGCGTTTTGTCGGTATGCGACGGTTCGAGTTCGGGCAACGGACAATCCTCTTTAACTGTCTAGTTGCTATTATTCGTGGCCGAGTAATCACCCGATTTACCTAACCAAACCTAACATAACGGGGTCAGGTGAATGCGAAATGGGGCTTTAGCAAAATCCATTGGACGCATTTGCTATTTTTAGTGTTAGTCTTGTAAATACCCTACAAATGGATATATGTATTTCTATTTTCGTAGTTGATATGTACATATTGCTGACAGGGGTTCGCCCTAAACTGGATATATCACTCGTCATATGGATTCGCAACGTTGTTGATGGCGAATTTGAATTATTTTGAAGTGACGTCTCTGATGAAATTGTGTTGCTTTTTTTGATACACTAAATTCTAGTTTCGAATTTAGTGTTGGAGTATTATGAACAACTGGGGCAAGGGTAACCGAAAATAAATGGCATTTCGTTAATGTCGTAAACGAAAGTGGTTGGAAATTTTGTAATTTAAATGCAAATTGACGAGCAAATGACAAGCATGGCAATTAACGTGAGTGCGTACATGTGTCAAGCTGCGTAGGTGCCACCGAGTGCGTACGGTGTTGCAAACAAGTCGAGACACAATGATGCCGCAGTGGGATATTTACCCGGCTTGTTGGCCGAACGGTCACCGTTGGATGTGCGCTTGCTTGTTTGGTTGGTGGGAGCGAGTGCTGGCTGTTTTCATTGATGCCAGGTACATCCATAGGGGCGCACGCTTGGATTAACCAGTAAACGAAAACAAAAAAGAGTACAACGACACTTAATAAGATAACAAACAGCATATAGTACAGCTTGCGATAGATGTAATCAGTCAGGGAAAGGCGGCGAGAGCACAGTGCGTGCGAAAAATGGAGAATCACAAAAAAACTGAAGGCAAGAGAAGGAACAAATAAACAAAATGAAAGCTTACCACAAGAGAAATTTAAAGTAAGGCGATCGGTGAAAATTATACCCATAGGTACATATGTAGTATATGATTTTATGGATAGACATACATAAAAACGCAGGTGAATTTCAACCATATTAAAGAATGTTGGCGAAAAGTCTTTTTAAAATTAAGGATATCAGGCTCGTAACTCACGACAGCGTACGAGTTACTGTCACCTTGGATGATTAAAGCTGACTTTTACTCTTACTTTACTTGTTCTCCTACTTGTTTATCTTTATTGGTAAAAATTTTCTGTCTATTTTCGGTATGATGATAAACGTTGATGAGGTGTTGAAAAGAAAGTGTCGAAAGTGGCGAAAGTGACACGGGCAAAAGAAAGCAACTAATAATAATAACTAAAACAAAGGCAGCGAAAAGGCTAATTATATTAATTAATGACTGTCAAAGCGACAGCTGAGTGATTCATTAAGGAAGCAAGGACACCACTGGCACTTGAGGACAGCCAGCGCTGAAAGCAACTAACGCCCGTTCCACTTTGAAAGCATAGCAGATGCAAGAGAAAGGAAAAACCACTGTTGCAGTGCAGCGTAAAGGCTTTCTCAAAACAATAACAAAATTATATAAAACAAGTATATCAAAGGAAAAGCAGAGCAATATGAAATGTGGATCATATACAATGTATATTATGGTGCTTCCAGAGCAGAGAAGAAAAGGTCATCATATGTATATTCTGAGCGTTAGCGCTCTCTATATTGCTACAGAAGAACTGAGTATGCTAGTGCTCGTAGATTGTGGAACGCAAGCATATTTCTCTCCAACTCACAGATTGTGCGTACTTCTTAACAAAATAATTTTCTCTGCATGGAAATTTCCAGTGCCACTTCCAATTGAGCACCTTCTACCCATACTTTTATCGATTGAGTGAGCTTTCACTCCAAATACTCGTTTATTTTGTTGATTTAATAAAGCTTAGCTCGAGATATTTGCACAACTTTGTCGGCTTTGTAGCTGCCGTTAACTGGCCGGCCGGTAGCTGTTCGATGATGAACTTTGATTTGGCTGATGGCTGACTTTCTTGTACCGTTGCTTGCCGAGATATTCGGCTTTAATTTTGAGCTTGATGTAATGGTTGTTAGTTGTTGTTTGATTGGTTTTTTGTTCTTTTAGATTTCGTTCGGCTGCGAGTTGTTGCGGCGTAAGTGACCTACAGATAGTGCCGTATGACATTCTGTTGACTAGATTACGATGCGCTTTACATCAGCAAGGCTAACGCACTGCAAATCGGGGAGTGGGTAGCCTTTGTTATTGCTTCTCGGCACTAAGAGTGAGTCATTAAGCAGCGCGGCAACATTACATTTCCCTAAATTTTCTATGAGTGCTTATCCATGCATACATATAGTATATACATATGTACATACTAGTGCCTCTCTGAGTAGTAAGTCGATATGTAATGTTAATCAAAATGCTTGTATGTGTAAAGCCGTACATTTTATTGGTTTTGTGTTATCGTTTTTTGTCTAAAAAGATTTGTTGCTTTTCACGGTAAATTTTAATTAAAGCTCTCTGCCGTCATCTGGAGAAATAACGGCATAATACTAATCCATCTTTATACATATTTCCCTTGTAAACTATGCGGCTTCTCCATCGACAGTTTATAATTACGATTCACACATTTGATATACCTATATATACATACAGACATACATACATATACATACATATTAGACATACCTAAGAAGCATAAATAGTCTTCGACTTGAAGTTGACGACATAAATATGTATGTAAAACGAAACTGTGGCAAATCCCTAACTAAAAGCTGCTTATTTAATTGGCTGTTGTCGTTGGAATTGATTTCATTAGAAGGGCTTTGATATAAATAAAATGTTTTGATGAACATGCAGTGAATGAAGATAAGGAAGGAATGAAAAGGTATTTCCAGGACTATGAAAAGTATACGTTTACTTTAAATAATTTATGATGGTGTAGTATTACGTATGCTGGATGATGTAATTAAGAATTACAACATGTATTCATAGATGGATGGAAATAAATTGAGGCTTTCATTGCCCTCTGCCACACAGACTCACATAGGCTCAGCAGTCTGATAAATTCCAGTATTATGCCGCGATGTGATCCCTGTCTGAATATATAGCAAAGGACTTGATGATGCGTCTACAGACTGTTGTGCAGTTTAGAATCAGCTGCTCGCAAGTTTCCGGCTGCATGTCGCAAAAGTCACAGTCTTTACAAGAGGCACTACTAATGCTTAAACTAAGGCTTCTTGAGCCTGCTCAGTGCAAAATGCCACGAATAGCCGGAAATGTCTATCTCTGAATACTCTCTCCTCCTTACGGAGCAGCTCCTTTATCGTATGAGAACCAACCGCAATACAGAGTTCTGGTAATACCACAGCTGTAAAACGGACAAGCTCGTAGACTGTTCGTTCCCGGCGACCCTTTGTGTCCTAGCAAAGACTAAGTGGGACGGTAATTAACTCAATTTCAACAGTATTTGCTCTAATAAGCATTAACGGTAAAGAAAATCAAAACCCGATGGAACGATGGGTGCAAAACTGCAAAAGTCATGTATACTGTAGACGATCCTATTGCCAGTCAATAGAAGAGACTGTAGGAACATTATGGAGATACTAACTGGTCACTGTCTGGTGGCGACACACGCCCGCAGGATGGGGCTGACAGAGCGAGAAGATTGCAAAAAATGTCTACAGCAGGGTACCAAGGAAACAATAGAACATCTCTTGTGTACTTGTCCCGCATTGGCAAGACTGCGCTGCAAGCATCTGGGGTCCCTATGGCATGATACACCGGAGGAAGTCGAGTGAAGCCGCAGAGTCTGTTAAAATTCACGTCAAGCGCAGGTATCCTAAAGAATGACTACTCCTCTTGGACTTAGCAATTGAAGTACATCTGATATCGCAAAGGACCAAACTGGTGTATGCGTGGCTTGGAATGAAACAGTGGAAAACGTTTGAGGAAATTTTGGGGGAGGACCTGGGAGTGGTGATGAGTCCAGGTAACATTTGCAACTTGCCAATTTTATAATATTAAATTAAATAAAGTGAAATCACAAGCTAGCAGAGCATACACCATCACCAAACACCAACCACCACTAACGTTGTGCGGGAGCTTACGACATCAAAGGCGTGAAAAAGCGTAACAACTTTAAACATAACGGAAATATAAACTGGGGGAACACAGCCATAAAAGTGAAAAGACAACGATGCGTACGAACGAACGGCAACCAAGCAGCTACGCGTAACAGTAAAAATAGTTGTAAGAGGTAAAGCGTTGAAAAGGGAGCGACTAAGAGCGCAATGCCTGGCGCTGGTGGAAGCAAGGCGGGCGTTAGGACGCCAGCGATGATTGCAGGTGGTCTCGTTGACAGCGTACAACTAAAGCAATTTACCTGTTTAAACGCATTTACGTCACTTTCTGGCTTCCAACTTCCCTTTTTCGTCTTCCTGATTTTCTCTGCGCATCCGAGCATTTTAAGTTAAGTGGCATATGCAACGATTTTCGTTTCTACCGGTTATTGGCGTTCTTTTTTTATGCTATTCCTGCATAGCGGTAATAATTTAAAGAAACGCAGTTACGCTGCGATCGAAAGTACAGGCAAACGGGCACTACGCACCTGGCAGATTGCCAATGAAAGTGTTTGTAGGTCCGCGACTCCGTAGAGCAATGCTGAAGCGTTCATGTAGTTGAGTTGGGTAGGCAGCGTATGGGTTCTCAGTTAGACATGATGACATGACGGTGCGTACTAAATATGGTGAAAGAAAAGCGAAATGCAGAGCAATGTCAGTGAAACGAAAAGCTTTATGTTTATGCAAATGCTTTGGAAGCACCACTCACCCTAAGTAGGCCGTTAGTAAACCCCGTGACCCAAAAACTATTTAACAGTTGATGTTGATGTTTATGCAGATTGTTAGCAGACAGATTGGTGCAAGTTCTAGTATCCTATGAGCAACTGTGGATATGGTCCGAAAGCGCTAATAAGTGTCGCATACACTCACCGCGTTCTCATAATTAATACAAGTACCAGTTCTTAAGGGATCCGGAGCGCAGTAAAAGTGGGTTTGCCCATTTGAGTAAATGGCTGACTTTTTTTTAGGATTTTTGTAACAGCCCTAGTATGATTTTTAAACAGCGGGAGCTAGTTGCATATCCAAAGCAGCCAATCTTTGTTGCAACAGTGGCTGCAACGGTTAATGTTGTTAGTGTTTATCTTTCTCCGCGAATTACGCAATGCTATGTAGTTTAAAAACACCGCAATTTTCCGAACAGAAATAAAGTGTCGAAGTGACGAAGGAGCATACATACATATGTAAATATATATATACATATATGAATATATAGGTACATATGTATATATATATAAGATATATATGTATGAACATATACGCAGTAAAAGAAAATTGCTCAGAAAATCACTGAAAAGAGCAAAGCGAAAACATATTGCGCAAGGTGCGCGCCACTAAACTCTTACTGAGTTCCGTGCTCCGCTCGCGGGTCGGTGTGCGCTTCTGTTAGCAGTAGCGCGCGTTGTTGTGCAACATAAAGTTTGCTGTACATAATAATGGGAAAACTTTTCTGCATTCACCGCTACCACAGCGCTCCCTTATGCTTTTGCGGCATTATGATGCGGTTTATAACCCCCTTTAGTGCTGCACGAAGCATGTTGAGGGAACGAGCACCAGCTGCATTAGATTGGAACTAAAAAGGTTAAACACTGTCATTATTAATTTTGTAGTTTTTGTCTATATTCATTATTATTGAAAATAATACCTTGCATTTTTGAGAGGCGTAGAAGTATTGAGCCCAGCGATAGACTCATACGACCCCGTCAGGCAATGGTGATTTAATAACTGCAGCGTAAATAAAAAGCACGGGTTCCAAATGTGAATTCTGTACATAGTGAAGATTCGTTTAGTAACTCAACTACGCGAATAAGACTAAGGATGTCGAAATGACGAGGATGTCTACAAGGTTAAAGGTAGCAATCTAAAAATAGAAGATATCCATATGAACCGAATACTACAATCCATCAAAATACTAGTGTGTTGAAATGCTGCTTAATTGTTTTGGAATCAATAACTTATGTAATGAGTCGTCTCCTTCTGAACTAGGGGAAGAAAACCAACACAATTAAGCAAATGAATAGATTTTTTGAATAATCAGTCTTTGTTGGAATGGTTTGGCGTTTACATAGCTGCCTAAATCTGTAAGAATTATTCCTAAACAGAGTGTATTCCCATAACTGGTTACTGCATCCCCTAAAGCTTCCTACTCTTTGAAACCGTGCACCATTCCGCTTGGCAACTAACCATAGCTGATAGGGATCTTATGTGCCTTAAATTTCTATATTTCTGTTTTAGTTTCTTATTTTTTTTGTACGCTGGAATCTATTTATAATTATACCGACCGACTACGGTTTTACGAACGTACATGTTTAAGGTGTCAAAATGCTCGTAAGTAAAACTAAATAAGTTTTACGTGGTACCACTAATTAATGGTAACGAGTTGTTTTGCAAGACACACTTCCGTCATTGCCAATTGCCACGCAGACTTGACTCAACAATTCCGACTGCATGCGTACAGGGTGGCGCAAGAATTTTACTCAAAGATAATTGAATCACATTACAACACAACTTACGTTTTTTTTTTGGCAGGTTATTATTAAGATTTTTTTAAGATGGAAGTTTGGTATACCGAAAAGAGGGATTTGATAGTGCAGCGGTAGCATGCTTTGTGACCCGTCATTTCCGTTCAAAGGGAATTCACAGCAGATTTTGGCAGCAGCCCCGTGTGGTTGGACCATTATGAGGTTGATAAACATGCTTGTCGAAGCTGGAAGTATCATAAGAAGGCCATATCTTAGAGACCCGTCTGTTCGTGTTCAAGAAGCAATCGCTGCTGTTGGACCGCCACATTCAAGAGTTTCGACTCGCAACTTGAAATTAGCAGACGGTAATTACAATGGATAAATATGATGACTTAAACCTGTTTTCGTACAAAGTTCAAATAAAAAGCCGGTTAAAGCCTTTAGATTAGCTATTCGTCTGGAATGTTGGCACAAAATGATTGAAATGCCCGAAGAAGGCAATAACTTCATAAATATAATGATCACAAATTTGGAATCTGATGAGGCCCATTTTGATTTAAATGAAAATGTTAACAAGAAAAACTATCATATATGGAGTGAGTCCAATCCAGATTTAATTCACTCGATGGAACTGAGTCAGTGCGCAGTTTCATCCAGGTGCATTGTCGGGCCATACTTCTTTGAAGAAAATGGTGTAACAGTAACTGTCAATAAGCAACGTGATTTAAAGTGGTTGCAGAGCTTTTTTTATTAAGAACTGCGTCGAAGACGTGTCTCTTACAATAGCGTTTGGTTCCAGCAAGATGAAGCAACTGCACACGTACATACATAGCTAGACGGCTTATTGTGAAGCTTCAACGAATATTTGAAATCAAATTAATATTAAGAAACTTCATTTTCCGCTGGCCCCAGGGTCACCAGAGCTCACTGCCCTCGACTTTTGTTTGTCGGGTTATGTCAAGCAAGAGGTGAACAAAAGAAAACCTAGAAATTTGACTGAATTCAAGCAGCCCATTAAATTGATAATTGAGGCAATCTCGACTCAACCCTTCAGGCGGTGTCTAGGCCAGTAAAGAAGAAGTATAAGGACTATGACACGCGGCTCTATTAGTGCCATATATTTTAGATTGTTGCATTTATTTGGGATATATGTATGTGCAGAAATATTATGATAAATTTCGATTAAAACGATAAAAACTATTCCAACGAAAACGTCCTCGTGTCAGTGCCGGAATTCATGACGATTGTCTCTGGCGTTGTTGGCGCTCCTAAGCGTACCCACTCATGCTGAATACCAGCGTCTTGTCGAGCAGATTGCAGAGCGTGCTGTATGGCAAATATAGAGCTCACTGCTAGACAGGCTGGAGGCTCGCCAGTAGTTTTGGAACGCATAAAGCCAGCAGGGTTGGGATTCTTCTGTAGCAGTTCGATGCGGAAGTCAATGGGTATGTCCTTTGCACCGGGCGGTTTGTATGTCCAGGTACGATTAGTTACTAGTCGTCCAGTTTCACGTTCGTACACCAAGTGCTCCGTTAACCAGTAACCAAGTAGCATAACAAATGCGCCCTCAACTTGTCCAACATCTATATAAGGGCTTAGACTTTCACCAGCATCTTCCAATAGGTCCACACGTTTAATTAAATGATTGCCGGTTAAAATGTCTAACTTAATTTCAGTTAATCCTAGACCGTAAACGAAGTAGTTCTTCATATCGCCTTGCTTATAATGTTCGCTGGCAATCATGTTTATGGTTCTAGCATAGGCTTCGGTCACTACTTTTTGCCAACTAGCGTTTTTGCCGAGTGCATCTCTTACCGGTTTCAAGCGCTCATTGAGTGTATCGCAAGCTTTGCGTACGGCGTAACAAACGCTCTCACTGCCCAATGAACCACCTGTCACGATTGAGTTTGCGCCATTGATGGTGTCGCTGTATTCGAGCTTTACAAATGATAATGGTATGCCAAGTGTGTGCGCAGCAACTTGCGCTATTTTCGTGTTCATACCTAAAGAATATTGCAATGTTATTCGTTATGTTTAGGTTAAATAAATATGTATATATATATATATGTATATATAACTGTGTATGTGTGTGTGTGTGTTCAATCACCTTGTCCCATCTCGATACCGCCGTGTGCTATGACCACCGTTCCGTCCACATGATATATGGCTACAGTTGCAGCGTACTGTCCAACTAAATCGACAGGATACTCCATTATCGCTAGACCAAGTCCACGTTTAACCCAACGATTACTATCATTGAATGCAGCGATTTCTTTTCGGCGTTGTTGGTACTCTGTCGATTGTAAAAACCGCGGTAATAGTTCCACCATTTTATTCCCCGGCTTTAAGTTGACCCGTCGGACGTCCGCAGGATCTAAGTTCGCCTCGAATGCCATGTGCTCCAACATATTTTCTATCATTGCTATTCCCTCTGTTGAGCCTGGTGCCCGACACCAGGCTGAACTGGGTGCATCGGTGATGACTGCCTGTCCGGACACTCTTGAATTTGAGTCGTTGAGGTCATAACAATTTCTCGCTGTTAAAGGTGTAAGATCCTCAATAGGATTCTCATTTGTTGTACATCCTGCATCCTCGTAATATGTATTCGTGAAGCCTACAATCTTACCATTATTTTTAATGTGGAACTCGTAGTCGGAGCGGCAACCCCAACGCTTGCCATTTGAATTCATCATCGACTCAATGGACTGTACGAAACGTGCTGGTCGGTTGAGTTTGTACGCAGCTAGAGAGGCCGCACAAGCGACCTGGTTACCACGTGAGATTTTAGCGCCATACGCACCACCGAGCCGGCGCACCTTCAATTGCACAGCATTAGCTGAAATCGCCAACATTTTTGCAATGACACATTGTGTTTGGTCCATCCATTGCGTGGCGCTCCAAATTTGCAACCCATCCTCAAATGGGACAGCTACGGTGGTTTGAGGCTCCATTGTAAAATGATATTGCCCACCCATTTCGAAAATACCTCTCGCTGATATATCTGGCTGATCTGAGAGTTGTATGTCATTCAAGTGAGAAGCCGTCCTTGCTTTGATCCGCTCCTTGGCGTCTGCCTCAAAAACGTGTGTCATTGTAGGAAGAATTGTTGTCTTTGGACGATTGCTATAAATGACCTTAACCTTTGTGGCCGCAAGTTTGGCTATGTCACTAGTCTGGGCGACAACAACGCCTAATGGCTGATCATAGTATTTAACTACATCACTGCAGAATATTTCTTCGGGTTCATATTGAAATGCCGCATCACAAAAACTATTGTTGCCGGGTATATCCTTAGCGGTGTAAAAGGCTATGACGCCCGACATATCCAAGGCTTCCGATGCGTCGATCTGTTCAATGTGAGCACCCACTCTGGTGGCATTAGCGAATGCACAGTAGACGGCGTGTGAATTTGTGAGTGTGTCATCCATATAAAAGGCTTCTCCAGAACACTGAATCAAGGCTAAATAAAATAATTGTTATTTTGACGAATAAAATCAAGTGTAAGTAATTTTCTATACCATCAAGTTTCTGCACCGGCTGTGTGATCGGATAATTTTTCTCTATTGTCTCGAAGGTTTGTGTGCCGGATGAAAGCGGTCGCCTTAATATGTCCGCTCCACTTCTGTACTCAGGTCTTACCTTCTCCGCTGGCGCAAGCTTTAGAATTGTTTTGTAAAAGAGTCCACATACCAATGCTCTTCTGTAGGTCGGTGAAGGCTCCGGTAATACATCATCAGGCTGCACTTCGTTATTTAAACTCACAAATATCTTGGCCATAACCTCCTTATCAAATAAGTTTTGTCCTACCAAGTATGCTTCGGTGGCAGTGGCGTGCACGAAATCCGGACTGATGTTACCGAAACAAATGCGCGCGGCGTTGACTATGCCCCAAGAAGTCACGTCCATATCGAGCAAAAATGCGGCATTTACAAATGCGTGTGCATTTTGTGCACGCGGTGTGATCTGAAATTAATACGTATTAAGTAGAATAATGAGTACTCAATTAAGGCACTAAATTACTTTGTAAGTGTGGTAAATGAATCGGCCCTTTAGATATGCTCTCAGCTCAAATGCAAGAATGACCGCCTTATTAAACGGCAATTTCAGATAGTCCAGTATGGATATGGTCTTCGGCTGCGCTGAAAGCTCCTGTATAACAATCTGAGCATTGAGTGCCTCGAAGGTAAGGAAAACGTCTGAGGGGAACTCCGGATGAGCCTTTTTAATACTGATATTGCCGGCAAGTGTTCCTGTCTGTAAAATAGTGCTCGGTTAATACGAGTTTAGTATTTCGAAGCCTAATTAGGCACTCACATTCCGCACAGGTACATGAGCGATCATGTCGAAATGCTGCCACAATTGCTGGCAATACTCGAAACCGGGACGTTGTGAAATCTTTTGGAAAATCTCAATTGCTTCGTTGAGACTCAAATTGCCACCTAGTGTAAGTTTTTCGCCGACAATGGAATGCCGCTTTAACTCCGGCACCGCATGCAAGTCGATGAAATGCTTGATGTCCGGGGATCGTCTGTAGACGCCATGTGCGGTATTTCCTCCCACCAACATGTACTGATCGTTGCCCACTTGACCTAGCGCGTGGAAAACATCGGCAAGTGTATGTGGCCAATACCAATAAGTGCCATTTTCATAAGCCAGCATAGTTAGGGGTTTGCCACACTTGCTCACACACTGCCTACCCGCCATTGGGCAAATGACAAATTCGAAATCTTCAATGTCGTCGCAGCAGCCGCCCTCTACCCTAGTATTGCTATCGATGGCAAATGATTTCATGGCATCCAATATCGGTCGATAACCGGTGCAGCGGCAAATGTTGCCACCAAACGAGTTCTCCACTTCCTCCAAAATGACCTTACCGCCCTTAGATTCAAGCAATCCATACATATTCATTACCATGGCCGGCGAGCAAAAGCCACACTGAGAGCCATTCAGTTTGGCCAAGCGCTTTTGAATCGGGTGATAGCCATCGCGTTTGTTGCCAATGCCCTCGATGGTGGTGATTTGCCAATCCGTACAGGTATTCAGCAGAGTCAAGCACTGCAAACGAGTGTAGGCAAATGCATTCAGCAAAGTACATACATACATATGTGTTTATATACCTAAGTACAAATGTGCACTCAGAATCCACTTACCGAGTTGACGGCCCAAGTGCGTGTTTCGCCGCTCGCCGGATGCTTGCCTCTAACGACGCAGATACAAACGCCACAGCCGCCCTCCAGGCACATGAATTTCGTTCCTGTCAGCTGGGCATGCTCGCGCAGGAAGGTGTTCAGCGTTATGTCAACCGGCAAGCTGCTCAAATCAACTGTAACGGCCCAAACAGAATCGAAAGCTCCGCTTAATGCAGCCAACTAGAGACAAGCCATTGCGCTAACTTACCATCATAAGGCGTCCCATTGATAACGAAACTGGTAGTCATTTGAGAGCCGAATTCGAATAACAAATCAGTTTAGCGTCAAAATATTTCCACACAAAGCGAAGTAGGCGATGAAAGCTGAAGCAGTGGAGAATTAAGTTTTTTTTTAATTTTTTGTGTGGTTAGCTTTTTTCAAGCAGCGCTACTAGTTGAGACAAACTGCACTGTTCGCCGTTAGGTGAGCGACTAGCAGGCGCTCTCGCGTATATATCGCTATCAGCCACAATACGATCGGCGCGAGCTTTTTGTTTACTACCCAAAATAGAGACGGTGTTTATTGCTAGTAATGCAATAGTAATTACCGTAAAATCTAGCGTCTTGTTTTGAGTCAGTACAACAAACATAAGAAACTTGTTCTCTTGAAATAAATCGTCAGTTCAACTGTGCGTTCATGTAGTTGAAAAATGCTTTTGTCAAACTTGTATTGCCACAAGCTGTGCGTTAGCTCCGATTTGAGCTCACTGAATTCTGTGCATTTTTAGTATTTGATTTCTCCAAATAATTTTGCGCTAAAAGTAAACTTTAAGACCACATTAAAAACAGTAGGAAATACTTAAACAGAGTATATTTTTTGATTTTTAAGGACGATATTTTCATTTAAAAATATTTCCATTTAAAAAAGTTTTTGCTGCTAAATTTAACGGTTGGAATTGAAGTAGAACCGTTTTAAACACTAGCCCTAAACAGAGATATTAGTGTGCCACGATGTTTGTAACACCTAAGAGGAAATTTCAGAGATCCTATAAATTATATGTGAATATGTATAAATGATCAGCGTGACGAGCTCAGTCGATTAAGCAATCTCCACTTGCCTGTCCGTCTATATATATACGAATAAGTCCCAGTCCAGTTTCAGAGATATCGATCAGTAATTTTGCACCCGTTCTTTTCTCACCAAGAAGCTGCTCATATGTCGGAACGGCCGATATCGAAACACTATAGCATATAGCTGCCATACAAACTGAATCATGGTAATAAAGTTCTTTTATTCAAAACTTTTTAATTTAACGAAATATCTTCAAGAAATTTGGCACGGGTTATTGCCTAAAGCAATGGTGCAACTGCGAAGAAATAGTTCAAATTGGGTCACTGAAGCGGGTAACCATCATACAAACTGAATGATCCAAGTGCTTGCATGGATTTTTTTGTATTTGCGACAGGTCCATTGAAATGTCACCGACTTTCATAGTAAAACACATTTTTTTGGCGAAATTCGGTTTTTTTATTCAGCATTGCTCACTCCAAGGCTGTTTCTGTTTCAAAATATGCCTCGCTTTCGGTGATCATGTCTTCATGCGACGAAAATTTCTTCACAGCGAGCATTCTTTTGAGATATGAGAACAGAAAATCATCGCTGCTGGCCAGGTCTGGAGAATACGGTAGATGCGGAAACAATTCGAAGTCCAATTCCTGGATTTCTGCCATCGTCTGACTTGTGACGGGTTGCATTGTCCTGGTGAAAGAACACTTTTCTTTTCTTTAAATGCGGCCATTTTTCGGCAATTTCGACCTTCAAACCGTCCAATAATGTTATATAATAGTCGCTGCTGATGGCCCTTCCCATAACAGGATAGTCAACAAACATTATTCCATGCGCATCCCAAAATACAGACATCATAAACTTACCAACCGAGAGCTGAGTTTTTCCACGCTTTGAAGCGAGTTCATCTTATGCAGTCCACTCGGATGACTGTCGTTTGGACTACGGTATGATATGATGGATCCATATTTCATACATTGTCAGATATCAATGCATAAACTCGGGTTTGTTACACTTGAACATCACCACACACTGCTCCGAATCATTAACTCGTCGTTGTTTTTGGTCAAAAGTGAGCTTGCACGACATCCACTTTGCACAAAGCTTTCGCATACCTAAATTTTCATTCACAATATACCCAATGCGTTGCTTTGATTTCTTTAGAGCTTCAGCCGCTCTGGAACAACTTCACTTTACTGTCATCCTAAATTATTTTGTTAATTTTTTTTGCTGTTTTCGTCGGTAACAATCTCTTTGGGCGTTCACTGCGTCCATCGTCTTCGGTGCTCATTTAGCCAAGGTTTTGCTGCCAAATTTTAGGTTTGATCATTGAAGAAGTAACCCTTGTAAGCGCATGCCTTAATTTTCTTTTTGTTCTACATACATCTCTATCGCGCCTGCCTTGGAGTTTGGAATTTTTTAATATTAAGTATTTAAAAAAATTTGAAAAAGTCCAAGAGGGAGTAAATTTTGTATCAAGTCGATTATTGTGAAGTTTTTTCTCTTTAATAAAAGTCAATTCGATAACAACATCTTTACTGATGAAGAATTTTTTCAATTTGTTTGTTTTAGATTACTACAAGAGTTGGTGTTATGTTAACCAGTCAGCAGCAGTTTTTTGGAACACCGACTCCATTCGGCGGCTGTTTTAATTTTGTTGTTTTTTCAAATAACACAAACATAAAATCGTCCAAAGAGTTCAACAATTATATAGACTTACTTGTGCCTTATCTCGGACCAAAAATGTTGCTCGAAGGAAAATAGAGCCTATGCTAGTATCGGCCGGTACTCAGTAAAGCCAAAATTTTCTGACATTTGACGGAATTTGTTTTATGAATATATACATATACATATAGATATATGTATGTACATGGTACAACTGCCAAAATCTCATATAACAAATGTAAATAACAATAAAAGTAGACTACTTAATTAAACCAGTAATAGAAAATGTAATTCTTAAAGCTTTACGAAAAGATAAACGAAACTACCAAATTATAAAGAATTTGTATTAATCTGTGTTTGTTTGTGTATATATAGTATGTGTAAACCAGTGCTTGCAGCGTACGATCGTAGGGCGGATAACGAGCATTTGTCTGGTCGCGTTTCCGCTCTCCAACGACGAGGGAAGTCACCATGAAGTGAGCAGTTGAACGACGAAAAGCGAGCACTAAAAATGCAATAAAAACATGGAATTTATGCATTTCTTGGAACATTACCATAATACACAATATACATACATACATACATACATACATACATACATACATATACATACAATGCAAAAGCACAAGCAGCTACAGCTAGTGCGACAAAGAGCGATGGGAGCGCACAAACGCAAAGCGAAAAGCATAAAAATAATTCAAAAGTAAGCACAGTAAGCCAATTTGCGGAAGAAGCACAAGCAAGAGCAGCCAAAAAAGCGAAATCTACGCTAAAAATGCACAAATTCCGAATTTTTAGAGGGCGAGCAATAAAGGGCAGTCGTAAATATGGTAAAAATGCAAAGGCAGCGTAGGTATGGTAAAAGTATGTGAAACTTGATAATCAATTATAGGCAAAGCACATGCATAGTCGGCTATGTGGTCTCTGAGTAACTTTACTTAAAAACAGTCCGGCAGAGCAGTCGTGGCGTGCTGGCAAAGCATAACGCTTAGACCTGTGTTTCTGGCAATTCGACTTATGCTCCCTAGGGAGCCCGCAAATGCACTCTGCAAATGCGCACAAACACTCATACACACTCGTAAGCATCGTATATTTGGTGTAAGTTGATTGTCTGATTGCTTTTTATGCTTTCAGCCCGCACATCAATACGAAAGTCGGCCAATGCGGCTTTTTGCAACAGAATGTTGCAGTTCCCGCACGGCAAGGGGTGCGCAATACGGCAGACTACCGCTGCGGCTCGTTTGTACTGCAGTTTTTACATCGTTTTCCGTTGTTATATTTGAAATTTTATGCAAATAAAGTTGCTGCACCGAAGAAATTGGCAATGTTGTTGGCCTCAAGCTAGGAAGCCGGAAATAGTAAAAGTGTAGGGTTCGTGAACGCCTATGCGGATTTGGTGTTAGTTTTGTTTCCAACATGGCTCTAAATGCTGTATAATTTTGCGGCGGAGCGGTGCAGTGCCTTTCGCTGGAGTCTCTCAACTTCTGAAATGAAATGACTGCAGTTTTATAAATACCTTTATAGGCGATTTGCAACTCTGAATGTGTTGTGTTTTTGTTTTACAATTTCTTCAAAAAAAATTAAAGCCTACATCGCAGATGATATATCAGGAGCAACGAACCTCAGAATTGTTGTGTATTATTTACAATTTGTATATCCTCAATGTGGGTGGTATATTAAGTTTGCTACGGAATTTGTAACACCTACAAAAACACATCGAAGACCGAGCCGATTTACCAATGCCTGCCTGTCCGTTCCGTCTGCCTATCCGTCTATCTAGGTACATATAAGCGAAATAGTTCCTCAGTTCTTGAGATATCGATCTGATATTGTGTACTGCTCCTTTGTCAGCATCCACGTTATCGGGCCACCATAGTATACAGCTGCCATATAATTTGACCGACAGCAGCTCGTGAATTTTCGTAAATATGTTAACTGAACTGCTCCGAGTTTTTTATAAAAGTATTTTTTGGAGTGATCTTACAATGTGGTCAGGGCCCTTGACAGATCAAGAGAGTCACGTCTACGCAATATATGTATGTATGTATGAATAAACAGTTCATGATTACTCATTCAGACCTCCGACTTTTTTTTATAACAAAAAAAATCAATAACATTATATCCATATGATTTTAGTGAAGTTGAAGCAATAACTTGGCTTGATGACTAGTTTCCGGATACTGTTCCAGAAAAATCAACCATGAAGGTTTGATATGCTAAGTTTAGAAGTAGTGAAATGAGTTCCGAAGATGCTGAACGCAGTGGACACCCACAAGAAGTTGTTACCAAAAAAAAAAAACATCAAAACAAATTGAAGTTGTTCCAGAGAGCAAATAAGCCTGAGTTTTTGTTTCCATCTCCATCATTTCACTCACGCGCATGGCTAAAGTTCTCTCTCGACGAACAAAGACCAAACCCTACAAATCACTCATTATCCCCGTCTTACTATGTGGTGCAGAGGTATGAACGATGACAACATCTCAAGAGTTGGCGTTACGATTTTTCTAGAGAAAGTGTCCTATTCGATGGAGCGATGAGCTGTATGAGATGATGATGCCATAGATCAGCATGTCGTCCGTATGGACGAAAACACTCCGGCTCTGAGAGTGTTCGAATCCGCCGTGGGAAGTAGATGAAGAACTCCACTCCGTTGGAAAGATCAGGTGGAGAAGGACTCAACCACACTTGTAGTCTCCAATTGGCGAAAATCCATCGAAAATGAAGAACGACTGGCGCGCGGTTTTAAACTCGGCTAAAACCGCGTAAGAGGTGTCTACGCCAGTAAAGAAGAAGAAAAACGCGATGGAACTATTTTTATTGACTACCATGGATAAGGAAGGACCATCAGAATCGACATAGTGTTATTGGACAATTTGAAGGACGAAATCGCGGAAAAATGGTCGCATGAAAATGATTTCAAAAATCCATGGGTTGGGCTTCGAAATGCTTCCGTATCCACCGTACTCTCCAGATCAGGTCCCAGCGACTATTTCTTGTATTCAAATCTCAGGGGCATGCTCGCTGGGAAGAAATTTTCTTCGAATGAAGAGGTGAACGCCGAAACTAGTGCCTTTTAGGAACAAATGACAAATTGTATTACAAAAATGTTGTCAAAAAGTTGCAGGATCGCTATTATCAGTGTATTACCCTTCAAGGGAACTATGTCGAATAAAAAAAAGTGAGTTTCGCCAAAAAATGTGTTTCACTATGGTAGGCGGGGCCTTTTCAATTGGCCCACTAGGAGTACGTGTGTTTCATGCTTTTCACAAAGATTTTGATTATTTTTCGAATTGTGGCGAATGCATCGCAAGCGATCCTTTATTACTAAACTTTATTTTAAATACCACTTTCATGAACTATTTTTGTTATTTAACCGGAAAGTTGACCGCCTTCATGGCAGTATGCGCGGTTACTTGAGAACTTCGCTTGTTGTTGCGAGTTAAAGAAGCCTTAAGCTCATTTGCGCTACTAACGAGTTGCCATAACCATCATTCTAGCTTTACCACAGCAACATAATACAACAACAATAATATCGTCAAACCAAACACTCGTGGCACACAAAAGCTTGCTGGTGGAACTCGAAATTCAATTGAAACGCGCCATGTTGACCAACGAAACGTACACAACGTGCCAAACGTGGCGAAATATTAGCCAAACAACTATAACAACAATAACAACCGAAGGGTAATTGAAACTAGTGCAGCGCATAAAAGGCGGTACAGCAACAACAGAAATACAAATAACGAAAAAATAAGACCAAAAACCATAAAAAGGGGAAAGCAACATTTGAAGTGATGTTGCATGTGGAATGGGAGTATTTTTGTACCGTTAAATAATTGTATTGTATATGGAAGTATGTGGCAGCCGCAACTGAAAATGCGAAGTAATGTGAGGTAATGCAATAATAATAAAAGCAAAGTTGGCTAGCTGAACGTATGGCTGCTTAGTTGCCTGCCTTACATGCACACTTACACAGTGAGGTTTTTACGCCGTTTGTCGCCTGCCGCCGAAAGAAGTATGGCGTGGCAAATGCCCTTAACGGTAAAAGCATAAAATGCTTGCTGCTGATGGCAAGGTTGTTTATGCTCCTGTTGTGGCGCGCAGCGAACAAATAGCGGAAAGTGTGCGGCATGCGCTAGAAGAAACAACAGAGTTGCCAAGATTGCAAGAACAAGGCAATACTCCGCTGTGGCATGACTTTGGCAACGACTTCGGCACGGTGTTGTTGTTGTAGTTGTTATTGTTGTTTTAGTTGTTGCCGCAGTAATAGAAAAGCAGAGCATAAGTTATGTTTGCGCAACTACAGCCATTCGGCCAAGTGGAGTTTCGCACTAACTGTAATGCACGATGTGATGTTTGCTGTGTCGATATTGAATATGTGGAAATACATATGTACACTCTCACATCAACACAATAACGAGATGTATGATAAACAACAACTGTAACAATATTTATGCTCTATCAGTGCCACCTAGAAATGGTTGGTAAGCTTTGGGGAATTAGAAAAAAATTCTGGTTCCCACGAACTTCGTCTTTTAAACGATCCAATAACGCTATGTTATAGTCGTTGTTGTTCGTAGAGCGAGATCATCTTGTGCACTGCACTCGGATGACTGCCGTGTGGACTTCGGTGTGAATTGATGGAGCCATGTTTCATGCATTGTCACATATCGACGCAAAAACTCGGGCTTTTCACGTTTGAATATCTCCCAAAACTGCTCCGAATCGTCAACTTGTTGTTGTTGTTGTAGCAACAAAATTCTGTGGCCCGACTGCCGTGTGAATGGATCATCAATTCGTCGCTGTTGTTGGTCAAAAGTAAGTTAGCACAGCGCTTTCCCATACAAATATGCGTGAATGATATGATCTACAAGTTCAGTTAATATCTTTAGAGTGCCTGTTATCTCGAATAACTTCTCTGTGCTTTTAAGCTTCTTTGGTTTGGGCGCACAACAATGCTGGAAACTAGTTAAGCCATTCGACATGACGGAGGGAGATGCGAGTGAAAAGCAAAGCGCTGTAAAAAAAAACTTATTTAAACGAGTTTATTTTGTTTAAATTTATAGCAATTAATACTTAATAAATTAATACTCAAAAAACCTGTTTTTGATCAATTTAGAAAACGTACCCATTTTATGTGATTCAAGTGATTCAAGTGGATATACTTTTTTCAATGGCCTCTTTTTGACAGATCACGCTTGGGTCGAGCTATTTTTATTCAGTATTATTTGGCATTTTTTAGCTGCGAGTGTACCTGAAGAACGTGGAGAGCCTATTCGGTGCCGTTTGCAGCAACGCGGACCGAAGTATGAAACGACTTGGTTCATTTTACGCTGAAATCTTACATTGAAGGTGTACAAAATACAGCTTGTGCATGAACTGAGTAACCTGAAGAGTTTCAAGAGCTGCCATTTCATTCAGAAAAGACAAATGTTTTGGGTGGTTTATGGGCCGATGTAATCATATTTCTTCAAAAATGATGTCGTGTTGTGATCTTGGCGACATTTGGTTTCAACAAGACGGCGCCACTTTCTACACATAGCACAAATCAATGGATTTACTGAGCAGATAATTTCATGTTTTGGGCCGGTTGATTGGCCATCAAGATCGTGTGATATCACACCGTTTGACTTTTTTCCAGTGGGGATATGTAAAGCCTTAAGTTTATGTGGACAATAGCGCTACGATTCAGGCCTTTGAGCAAAACATCACGCGTGTCATTCGACAGTTACCAGTCAAAATACTTGAACGAGTCTTCGAAAATTAGACTCAACGGGTGGACCATCTGAGACGTAGCCTCGGCCAACATTTGAAAAAGATAATTTTCAAAAACTAAATGCCAAAGAATGTTCTCTCGAAAGATAAAAACACGGAGTACGTGTGGATTGCTGTCTAAACAATAACGCATATTTTGCTTATTGACCAAGCCATTCAGCCAGAAATGAACCTCATCGCTGAAGATTATTTTTCGATCAAAATCCAGATCGTTTTCACGTTGTTGCTGAGCCCAATTCACGAACATACGACGATTCTGGTGGTCAAGCGACTTCAGTTCTTGCGTCAATTTGATCTTGTAAGGATATAGGCAGAGATATTTTCGGCAAATTCGCCACAACGAAGTCATAGAGATGCCAAACGCTTGAGAACGACGTGTGAGAGACTGATTTGGGTCTTCCTCAATTGATGCTCTAGCGGCAGCAATATTCTCGACACTACGGGCACTTCTTTGTCTCACTGGCACGGGAACATTTTGTGCTGTG